>NC_057810.1:686919539-687169683 GCF_018294505.1 Triticum aestivum
GCAACTGGCGATGTGTTCGTCAAATTTTCCTAAGTGTTGTATATATAGCAAGAGCATTGGTCCCGGTTCGTGAAACCAACCGGGACCAATGCCCCCTTTAGTCCCGGTTGGTGCCACCAACCGGGACCAAAGGCCTCTTTTCAGCAGCACAAAGGGCGGGAAGCGGCGGCCTTTGGTCCTGGTTGGTGGCACCAACCGGGACCAATGCCTCCCCCTTCAGTCCCGGTTGGTGCCACCAATCGGGACCAAAGGACCCTGTGTTGCCCGCGTCGGGGCCAAAGTTTAGTCCCACCTCGCTAGTTGAGAGGGGCACGCAGTGGTTTATAAGCCCCACTGCCGCACCCCTCTCGAGCTCCTCTCCACCGTAGGCTTGCGGGCCTATTTGCTACTGCTTTGCCTGATGGGCCTTCTGGGCCTACTGCGGGCCTGAATCCTGGCCCATTGTAGGGTTTCTAGTCGTATTCAGGCCGTGGGGGCCGAGTAGGAGGCATTTTTTTCTTTCTTGCTTTATTTATTTTATTTTGTTTCTACTTACAACAAAATACTTATTGTTGCTATTTTTAAATATTTTGCATTATTTATTTTCTTTTGTTTTTTTCTTTATTTTTTAATTCTTTTTGCTTTTAGTTTTAGAAAAAATATAAACTTTCTGTTATTGCCATTAGTTTTCAAATTTGAAAACACTTTTTTTGTTTTTTATTTTCTTTCTTGCTTTATTTATTTTATTTTGTTTGTACTTACAACAAAATACTTATTGTTGTTATTTTTAATTGTTTTTTGTTTTGTTTTCTGCATTATTTATTTTCTTTTGTTTTTTGCTTTATTTTTTAATTCTTTTTGCTTTTAGTTTGAGAAAAATTATAAACTTTCTATTAGTGCCATTAGTTTTCAAATTTGAAAAACCTTTTTTTGTTTTTTTGTTTTCTTTCTTGCTTTATTTATTCTATTTTGTTTCTACTTACAACAAAATACTTATTGTTGCTATTTTTAATTATTACGAGGGCCGAACCATAAGACATTAAAGCATTTCAAATGAACTATGAGAAAGTTGAAAGTTGGCATGGTATCATAAATTCACCCACGTAGCATGTGCATGTACAAAATGGACAATGGTATCATACTCGTGTGTTACAAAGTTGGCATGGTATCATCATAATAGTTGCGGGAGAAAATCTTCACTTTTTCTTCGCTTGTGTCATTTGCTTATTGCGCCGTAACCATGGATAATCTTCATCGTTTATCAGGATGCTGGGGTCAACCTTGACTTTGAAGGGAGGAATTTCATGAAACTTTTCATAATCTTCAGACATGTCTGTCTTGCCCTCCACTCCCACGATGTCCCTTTTTCCTAAAAGAACTATGTGGCGCTTTGACTCATCGTATGATGTATTCGCTTCCTTATCTTTTCTTTTTCTCGGTCTGGTAGACATGTACTTCACATAGATAACCTGTGCCAAATCATTGGCTAGGATGAACGGTTCGTCAGTGTACCCAAGATTTTTCAGATCCACTGTTGTCATTCCGTACTATGGGTCTACCTGTACCACGCCTCCTGACAGATTGATCCATTTGCACTTAAACAAAGGGACCTTAAAATCATGTCCATAGTCAAGTTCCCATGTGTCCACTATGTAACCATAATATGTGTCCTTTCCCTCTCGGTTGTTGCATCAAAGCGGACACCGCTGTTTTGGTTGGTGCTCTTTTGATCTTGGTTAATCATGTAAAATGTATTCCCATGTATCTCATATCCTTTCCAAATCGTAACAGTCGAGGATGGTCCCCTGGATAACAAGTACAGCTCATCACAAACAGTGTTGTCACCTCTGAGACGTGCTTCCAACCAACTGCTGAAAATCCTGATGTGTTCACATGTAAACCAGTCGTCGCACTGCTCCGGGTGTTTGGAGCGCAGACTGTTCTTGTGTTCATCGACATACGAGGTCACCAAGGTAGAGTTCTGTAGAACTGTGTAGCGTGCTTGAGACCAAGAATATCCGTCCCTGCATATTATTGAGTCCCTTCCAAGCGTGCATTTTCCAGTCAGTCTCCCCTCATACCGCGATTGAGGGAGACCTATCTTCTTAAGGCCAGGAATGAAGTCAACACAAAACCCGATGACATCCTCTGTTTGATGGTCCATGGAGATGCTTCCTTCTGGCCTAGCGCGGTTACGGACATATTTCTTTAGGACTCCCATGAACCTCTCAAAGGGGTACATATTGTGTAGAAATACGGGGCCCAGAATGACAATCTCATCAACTAGATGAACTAGGACGTGCGTCATGATATTGAAGAAGGATGGTGGGAACACCAGCTCGAAACTGACAAGACATTGCACCACACCACTCCTTAGCCTTGGTATGATTTCTGGATCGATCACCTTCTGAGAGATTGCATTGAGGAATGCACAGAGCTTCACAATGGCTAATCGGACGTTTTCCGGTAGAAGCCCCTTCAATGCAACCGGAAGTAGTTGCGTCATAATCACGTGGCAGTCATGAGACTTTAGGTTCTGAAACTTTTTCTCCAACATATTTATTATTCCTTTTATATTCGACGAGAAGCCAGTCGGGACCTTCATACTAAGCAGACATTCAAAGAAGATTTCCTTCTCTTCTTTGGTAAGAGCATAGCTGGGGGACCTTCATACTGCTTTGGAGGCATGCCGTCTTTTTCGTGCAAATGTTGCAGGTCCTCCCGTGCCTTAGCTGTATCTTTTGTCTTCCCATACACGCCCAAGAAGCCTAGTAGGTTCACGCAAAGGTTCTTCGTCACGTGCATCACGTCGATCGAAGAGAGGACCTCTAGGTCTTTCCAGTAGGGTAGGTCCCAAAATATAGATTTCTTCTTCCACATGGGTGTGTGTCCCCCAGCGTCACTCGGAACAGCTAGTCCGCCGGGACCCTTTCCAAAGATTACGTGTAAATCATTGACCATAGCAAGTACGTGATCACCGGTACGCATGGCGGGCTTCCTCCGGTGATCTGCTTCGCCTTTGAAATGCTTGCCTTTCTTTCGACATTGATGGTTGGTCGGAAGAAATCGACGATGGCCCAGCTACACATTCTTCCTGCAGCTTCCCAGGTATATACTATCGGTGTCAAGTAAACAGTGCGTGCATGCGTGGTATCCCTTGTTTGTCTGTCCTGAAAGGTTACTGAGAGCGGGCCAATCGTTGATGGTCACAAACAACAACGCCTTTAGGTGAAATTCCTCCTGTTTGTGCTCATCCCACGTACATACACCGTTTCCATTTCACAGCTGTAATTTTTTTTCACTAATGGCCTTAGGTACACATCAATGTCGTTGCTGGGTTGCTTAGGGACTTGGATGAGAACTGGCATCATAATGAACTTCCGCTTCATGCACATCCAAGGAGGAAGGTTATACATACATAGAGTCACGGGCCAGGTGCCGTGATTGCTGCTCTGCTCCCCGAAAGGATTAATGCCATCCGCACTTAAAGCAAACCATACGTTCCTTGGGTCACTTGCAAACTCATCACAGTACTTTCTTTTGATTTTTCTCCACTACGATCCGTCAGCGGGTGCTCTCAACTTCCCGTCTTTCTTACGGTCCTCACTGTGCCATCGCATCAACTTGGCATGCTCTCCGTTTCTAAACAGACGTTTCAACCATGGTATTATAGGAGCATACCACATCACCTTCGCAGGAACCATCTTCCTCGGGGGCTCGCCATCAACATCACCAGGGTCATCTCGTCTGATCTTATACCATAATGCACCACATACCGGGCATGCGTTAAGATCCTTGTACGCACCGCGGTAGAGGATGCAGTCATTAGGGCATGCAAGTATCTTCTGCACCTCCAATCCTAGAGGGCATACGACCTTCTTTGCTACGTATGTACTGTCGGGCAATTCGTTATCCTTTGGAAGCTTCTTCTTCAATATTTTCAGTACCTTCTCAAATCCTTTGTCAGGCACAGCATTCTCTGTCTTCCACTGCAGCAATTCCAGTACGGTACCGAGCTTTGTGTTGCCATCTTCACAATTGGGGTACAACCCTTTTTTGTGGTTCTCTAACATGCGATCGAACTTCAGCTTCTCCTTTTGACTTTTGCATTGCGTCCTTGCATCGACAATGACCCGGCGGAGATCATCATCATCGGGCACATCGTCTGGTTTCTATTGATCTTCAGCAGCTTCGCCTGTTGCAGCATCATCGTTCAGATCGTCTGGTTCCTCTTGATCTTCAGTAGCATCACCGTATTCAGGGGGCACATAGTTGTCATCGTACTTTTCTTATTCGCCATCTTCCATCATAACCCCTATCTCTCCGTGCCTCGTCCAAACATTATAGTGTGGCATGAAACCCTTGTAAAGCAGGTGGGTGTGAAGGATTTTCCGGTCAGAGTAAGACTTCGTATTCCCACATATAGGGCATGGACAACACATAAAACCATTCTGCTTGTTTGCCTCAGCCACTTCGAGAAATTCATGCATGCCCTTAATATACTCGGAGGTTTGTCTTGAACCGTACATCCATTGCCGGTTCATCTGCTTGCATTATATATAATTAAGTGTGTCAAAAATCATTACAAAACATCATGAATAGATAATTAAGTGACCAAATTAATAGAAGTTCATCATCACATTAAAACCAAAGTACATACATAGTTCTCATCTAACAACATAAAGCTCTGCAGAGCATCTAAATTAATTAAACCATACACTGAAACTATGTAAAATATTTCAATGCGAAAACAAATGCGATCATAATCGCAACCAATGTAACAACTGATCCAACGACATAATGATACCAAGCCTGGGTATGAATGGCATATTTTCTAATCTTTCTAATCTTCAAGCGCATTGTATCCATCTTTATCTTGTGATCATCCACGACATCCGCAACATGCAACTCCAATATCATCTTCTCCTCCTCAATTTTTCTAATTTTTTTCTTCAAGAAATTGTTTTCTTCTTCAACTAAATTTAACCTCTCGACAATAGGGTCGGTTGGAATTTGCGGTTCAACAACCTCCTAGATAAATAAAATCTGTGTCACGTTGGTCGGCATAATTGTCATAAACAATAAATGAACCAATAGTTATGAAAAGATAATATATACCACATCCGAATCATAGACATGACGAGGGCCGACGTGGGCGGATACCAAAACCATTGCACTATATAAGATGCAATAATAAAAGTAAGAAAATTATACAAGTATCTATATAAACATACAAGTAATAATTTTTTTCCTTTCAGAAAGAAGATAAGAACAAGAGGCTCACCACGGTGGTGCCGGCGACGAGATCGGCGCGGGCGATCGATGACGGTGAAGACGGGGACGGGACGTGACAGACCGCTAAACCTAGACAAATATTGAGGAAAATGGAGCTTGGAGGTCGAGCTTGGAGAGGAAAAAGCTTAAGTAGTGTGCCTGGGGCATTCTATCGAACACCTCATGTGCATAGGAGGTGAGCTAGAGCACCACAAAGCTCTTTCCTCGCCGGCCACAAAAAACAGAGCAGTGAGAGTGCTCTGCTCGCGGACGAGGGGTATATATAAGCAATTAATTGGTCCCGGTTCGTGGCTTGAACTGGGACTAAAGGGAAGCCTTTGGTCCCGGTTCAGTCCACCAATCGGGACCAATGGTGGTGGGCCAGGACCAAGGCACATTGGTCCCGGTTCGTCCCACCAACCGGTACCAAAAGGTCCAGACGAACCGTGACCAATGGCCCACGTGGGCCGGCCGACCCCCGGGGCTCATGAACCGGGTCCAATGGCCCCATTGCTCCCGGTTCTGGATTGAACCGGGACTAATGGGCTGACCCGGCCTGGACCAATGCCCCCTTTTCTACTAGTGATATATAGCACCAATTGCTTTATACATTCCCTGGTTCAATGTGGAACAAATAATAGCGAGAATCAGCCTAGCTTTTCTTTTCTTTCTTATAAAGGAGGAACGAGCTTGCTTAGTGCATGTAGGTCTGGGATTCGACCTGAAATGCAATTCGAACATATGGATAAAGCATTTCGTTGATGCCGCAATTATTGCAAGAATCTTGTCGATACGTTTCGAAAGACGTAGATCTTGTTAGTCCTTTTCATCCAAAGCATCCCCCGAGTACGTGTCAAAACAGGAGAAGCCTGGCCCGGCCCAATCTCGATGTAACGTGATCTCAAGAGATTGACGTATTGAAATTAGAATTCACCCTATCCCCGCCTGCTCTCTCACAAGTGAAGCAACACAACACGATCTATGACTGTTATACCCTATATCCTTAAGCAGCACGGAGAAGCTAGGTTTGGCAACGACGGGTGCTCGTGCATGGAGGGTATGTAAGACAATAAGTTTTGGGGAACCAGCACAACCATCTAGGGGTGGCTTATCTCATTATATATAATGGTTGTGTTACAATATGTACCATATACGTACATAGGTACAGAAGCTATACATAGTCTAACACCCTCCCTCAATCTTAGCCACTTTCTAAAGAACTGAGAAGGGTAAGATTGCGCCTACAAGCCTCAAACTGTGGCAGCGGTAAAGGCTTAGTGAAGATGTCTGCAAGTTGATCCTTGGATGAGATAAACTTGATCTGGAGTTGCTTCTGTGATACACGTTCCCGTACAAAGTGATAGTCAACTTCAATGTGTTTCATTCGGGCATGAAATACTGGATTTGCAGAAAGGTATGTAGCACCGATGTTATCACACCAAAGAATAGGAGGCTGTGGTTGAGACAAACCCAACTCCTGAAGCAAAGACTGCACCCAAATAATCTCTGCAGTAGCATTAGCCATAGCCTTGTACTCAGCTTCAGTACTGCTACGTGACACAGTAGCCTGTTTCCGAGCACTCCAGGCGATCAAATTAGAGCCAAAGAATACTGCATAACCCCCCGTGGATCGCCTGTCATCTGGGCTACCAGCCCAATCTGCATCAGAGAAGGCCGAAAGGACCCGAGAGGAAGTCGGCCGAATATGCATACCAAATGTCAGGGTGAACTGAACATAACGAAGAATGCGTTTAACAGCAGCCCAATGAGTATCTCTGGGAGCCTGAAGATACTGGCAAACCCTGTTAACAGCATAAGAGATATCTGGTCTCGTGATCGTCAAGTACTGAAGTCCACCAACAATGCTCCTGTACTCTGTGGCATCCGCAGGGGACAAAAGCTCACCATCAACAGCTGTTATCTTGTCGATAGACGACATGGGTGTGGTGGTCGGTTTGCACTTCAGCATGCCAGCTCTTTGTAACAACTCCATGGAGTACTTCTTCTGCGTAAGGACAAGACCAGTAGCACGAGAAGTGACCTCAACTCCAAGAAAGTAGTGAAGCTTCCCAAGATCTTTGACCGCAAAATCAGCACCAAGAGAGCAGACAAGAGCATCAGCAGCATACTGAGAAGAGCTGACAAGGATAATATCATCGACATATACCAAAAGATACATAGTGACTTCTGGCTTCTGTAGAAGAAATAATGAAGTGTCAGCAGTAGACGGCACAAAACGATGAGCACGAAGGGCAGAGGCAAGGCGGGCATGCCAGGCATGAGGAGCTTGCTTCAAACCATATAGTGCTTTGGAAAGACGATAGATATAGTCAGGACGATCAGGATCAGAGAAACCAGGCGGCTATTTCATATAAACCTCTTCCTCCAAAAATCCATGTAGAAAAGCATTCTGCACATCAAGTTGACGAAGTGACCAACCACGAGAAACAGCAATGGAGAGAAGAAGCCGAATAGTGGTAGGCTTGACGACAGGACTGAAGGTGTCCTCATAGTCAAGACCATGACGCTGCCGAAAACCGCGAGCAACAAGTCGCGCTTTGTAACGCTCAATAGATCCATCCGAATGCTTCTTCACTTTGAATACCCATTTTGAGTCAATAACATTTACCCGTGGTGGTGGAGGAACGAGAGTCCATGTCTTGTTACGAAGAAGAGCATGAAACTCCTGCTCCATAGCCTCTCGCCAATGTGGAATGCGCAGGGCAGCCTGATATGAGCGAGGCTCAGAAGATGGATCCGCAACAGCAGCAGCCAAACAAGCAGCCAACCAAGCAACCGTACCATCCTTACGTTCCTTAGGTTTGAAAATGCCACTGCGACTGCGTGTATGTGGTCGGGACACAGGAACCACCGAGGTCGACGGAGCAGCCTGCAACGGGTTGGAGGACGGCGACGTTGACGAGTCAGCCGGTGACGAGGAGCCAGTCACGGTAGCCTCGGACTCGGTTGGGGAAGAAGGCCGACCCACAGGCGAAACCGGCAGAGCAGACGAAGCAGCTGGCGACTCCGGCATCACAGACCGGGCCGATGGCGAGCTCGGCATAGTGGGCCGTGGCGCGGCCGATGTCGCGGGCCGATCCGCTGATGAAGGCGACGTGAGGACCCGAGCCGCGGGCGAAGACGGCGTGACGGGCCGAGCCGCAGGCGAAGACGGCGTGACGGGCCGAGCCGCGGGCGACTCGGCGGCCGCTGGCGAAACGGACCGAGCAGTGGAGATGCTCGGCGCGACGGGCTCGTCGGGTGACCATGCATGGGCACGCGAATCGATGCCATGCAACATAGGGCGATCGACGTGCCCACCAGAAGACGACGATGATGATGGTGAATCCTCCAACAGCTCCAAACGAGCTCCACGTCCGGTTCCTGCACCATGGTTAGGTAACAGCAAAGGAGAGTATGCAACATCATCAAATTGGTCAGAAGCAACAGAGGATGAATGCAGGGATGGTGGTTCGACAGTGGACACAGGAAGGTTGGCAAAGGGAAAAACATGCTCATCAAACACGACGTCCCGAGATATATAGACACGATTAGTGGGAACATGAAGACATTTGTAACCTTTATGAAGAGAGCTATAGCCAAGAAAAACACACTTCTTAGAACGAAACTCAAGCTTGCGCTTGTTATATGGACGAAGATGCGGCCAGCAAGCACACCCAAATACCTTGAGAAAGGTATAATCAGGTTGTTCATTAAGGAGAATCTCAATGGGAGTCTTCATGTTTAAAACACGAGTAGGAGTACAGTTGATGAGAAAGCATGCAGTGGTGAAAGCATCACTCCAAAACCGAAACGGAACAGATGCATGGGCCAAAAGAGTAAGACCAGCTTCAACAATATGACGATGCTTACGTTCGACTGAACCATTCTGCTGATGTGTATGTGGACATGCTAAACGATGAGCTATCCCAAGCGACTGAAAGAAAGAGTTGAGGTTGCGATACTCGCCCCCCCAGTCTGACTGGACATGAACAATTTTGTGCTTGAGAAGACGTTCAACATGTTTTTGAAACTGAACAAAAATATCAAACACATCAGATTTGCGTTTAATAAGGTAAAGCCAGGTAAAGCGACTATAAGCATCAACGAAACTGATATAGTAATTATGACCACTGACAGAAGTCTGAGCAGGACCCCATACATCTGAAAACACAAGTTCTAAAGGATGTTTCACCTCACGACTGGACTCCGAAAAAGGAAGTTGATGACTCTTCCCCTGCTGACAAGCATCACACACTGCTACATCTTTATTACTAGACAAACTAGAAAGCTCATGACGACGCAAAATATGACGAACAATAGGTGTGGCCGGGTGACCAAGACGAGCATGCCACTGTGACGGAGAGACCCGAACTCCACTGAAAACACGAGCGACACCAGGATGCTCCAGACGGTAGAGGCCCTGGCACAACCGCCCACTAAAAAGAATGTCCCTCGTGCCCCGATCCTTAATAAAAAGATCAAAAGGGTAAAATTCACAAAGCACATTATTATCACGTGTGAGTTTAGGAACTGAAAGAAGATTACGGGTCACAGATGGAACTCGAAGAACATTGCAAAGCTGAAGACTCCTATTGGCATGTCTAGTGAGAAGAGATGCTTGACCAATATGAGAGATGTGCATACCTGCTCCATTGGCGGTGTGGATCTTGTCGGAGCCATGATAGGGTTCACGAGTGTGAAGCTTCCCCATCTCGCTGGTTAGATGCTCTGTCGCCCCAGAGTCCATGTACCAGTGTGGATCGATGGAGTAGGACTGAGTGTGTCCCTGTTGCTTCTGCGGCACGGGACGATCAGCCATGGCAACCTGACGGGCATTGTTGCGTGTATCTTTGCCGTCATTGCCAAGACCAAGGAAGCTTCGCTGGAAGCGCTTATGACACTTGGAGGCCCAGTGCCCATCGCGGCCACAAAGCTGACACACACGTGGACCGCCAGCCCCAAGGGAGACCGGGGTGATGAAGAAGAGCGGCCACCCTTGGTGGCGGCGTTGGCCGAGAGGGAGCCAGTGCCCCTCGTGCGGCGAGTCTCGACCCGTTGCTCAGTGAGAAGGAGCCGAGAGAAAACCTCGTGTGCCAGCATGGGTGTCGAGTTGCCCCGCTCGTTGATGATCTCGACTAAGGCATCATACTCCTCATCAAGACCATTGACAATAAATGAGTTGAACTCGGAGTCGGTGAGGGGCTGTCCAATGGAGGCCAATGTGTCGGCGAGGCCCTTGACCTTGTTGTAGAACTCAGTGGCAGTGGAGTCAAGCTTCTGACACTCTCCAAGCTGACGACGGAGTGCAGAGACACGAGCCTGGGACTGCGCTGCAAAGGTGCGCTCAAGGATGGTCCAGGCCTCATGAGACGTCTTCGCGAAGACAACAAGGCCGGCAACTGCCGGCGAGAGCGACCCCTGGATGGAGGAGAGGTTCGCCTGGTCCTGCCCCGTCCAGACGCGATGGGCCGGATTGTAGACCGGACCGTGCACGCTGTCTACCAGCGCGGGTGGGCAGGGAAGCGATCCGTCGACGTAGCCTAGCAGGTAGTGACTCCCCAAGAGCGGGAGAACCTGCGCACGCCAGAAGATGTAGTTGTCGGCGGAGAGCTTGATGGTGATGAGATGACCGAAGTGAAACGGTGGCGGCGAAGACGATCCCATCGAGGAGGCTGCCTGGGGTGCAAACACCATGGAGGCAGCCGGAGGCACCGAAGCCGATGCGGGAGGAGGCGGGACCGCAGCCAGGGCGGGCGCCGCAAAGCTCGCGGCCGGTGCGGACGCCGCAAGGCCCGCGGCCGGGGCGGACGCCGCCAACCCCGCCAGCGGGGCAGTGTGATCCGCTTGCGGCAGGAGCGGCGGGACGACGCCTGCGGAGTCCACAGCGGACGGCGGCGCCGCGGTGTGGACCACGAGGTCACGCCCAAGCGAGGGCGCCGGCGGCGTGGAGAAGACGGAGCCGATGCTCCTTGTCCCGATCGGAGCCGGAACAGAGACGACATTGAGCGGGAGGTTGAGCAGAGCCGCAAGAGAGGCCGGGAGGAAGCCCGCAGCAGTGGAACCGGTGGTGGCGGCGCTCGACATGGCGGCGGCGCGATCGGTGGCGCGGCGGCGGCGGTGAAGGCGGCGGCGGCTGCGGCGGCGGTGCGGGTATTAGGGTTTAGAAGCGGAAGCGATCGTAACCTAGCGTGATACCATGTAAGACAATAAGTTTTGGGGAACCAGCACAACCCTCTAGGTACATCGGTACAGAAGCTATACATAGTCTAACAGTAGACATCGACGTGCGTTGCGAAACCAAGCCACCGGCCAGAAAGTTTCGAAGGTGTGGTCATTCGGTTGGCCGTTGAATTACCCTCGGTCCCGGCAAGAGCTGGACGCAGCGGCGCGCGTCGGAACTCAGGATTGGTCTGCGAGGCAGTAATTCCGTCCTGGTCAGCTCCTCCTGTGCTAGCTTGCTACACGCGCCGAAAGAGATGTGACGTCGCGTACGTGTATCACTTTGCATGTCCGGCAACCAGTGAGCGCCATGCACGTAGCCACGTACCCTACCCTAGCGAGCACCATATTTTCTTCGGTCGTATTGTATCGTACAATAATCCATGACCTCTCGTTCCCTTGTAGTACGTGGAAACGTGTGGTCGGTAACTCGGTATGGCACGCACGTTAGTCCATGGATCGGAATGCGACGATAGATCGAGCGGCTAGCTGCATGTGCTAGCATAATCCGTGGCGTCTCTCCAAGGATACAGTACGTCCATCTGTCAGGGGATTCGATGCATGCAGCATGCATGCGTACTTTTGTTGGGTGGTGCAAAGACTTTGACACTAATGTCCGGCTGCAATTTTTTGCTTACTGAGATTTTTTTAGTAACTTTAATTGGCCGGCAATTGATCGCGGGCAACCCATGCTGCCGTAGATATGGACCTCATAATTCACCAGTTCATTCTTTTTTACAGCCATAACATTCACCTTGGTTGGTCTCTTTGGGAAGAAATATTTTAGGAGACGGTCGAGTACTTTCGACGACGACCGGGCTGTCAAAGCTGGCCGAGGCGTAACGGGCACCTACTTTATTTATTGTACGCCCGTAAGATGCCGGCCACTGCCAGCCATGGATTGTTGAAAGAAGTCTGTACTTTCTACGAGTGCACGTACGCTGACGGAATCTACCACATGTCGATCGGTTTGAGCCTAATCCCGACCACACGTACGTTCCCGCTAATTAACCACGCCCGTGCAGTATAATACTCCTATATACTAGACGAATGCATGTACGACGACGAGCTAAACAATGGTTTTCGAACAATTGTATAGTTTCTCCATGTTGAACAACGAAAACGACAGGATTAAAATCAAATGATCGCCAGCTAGCTCTGTCTTTCGGTTATATAGTCGTACTTTAGTTCAAAACCGTGATACTTATTTTAGATCGGAGAGAGTAGTGAATTTTTAATCAGACCCAACGACACAGATCTACGGCGTAACAACGACACAGATCTACGGCGTAACAGACCCAACGACACGGCACGGCGTACCTCCCTGCGTCTCGCCGGGATTTGGATCTCGAACCAAGGAGAATATCTCAGAGAGAGAGGACTTGGAGAAGGGGAAAAGAGCAGGCAGGAAAGCTTGAATAAGAAACAATAGTTGTGATTACAATTCGATGCCTCCCACACACGCCAGCCACACGCTTATAAGCCTAATCCACCCACGCCACACGGGCTGAGCCACACAGGCCCAATAACACACGGGCGGGCCTGGCCCAGGTCGTTGCACTCCCCTCCTCTTAAGGAACAGCTCGTCCTCGACTGTTCATCAACCGGCCGTTGTCGTTGCAGTCACAGCTGAAGACCATTCCCAAGTCGCCATTGTAATTGGGAGTCCACGCCATGCAATCTTCCATTGCGTGCGTGTGTGTCCACCCACACGAACCAACCTTGTTTGAAGAATTTGAGCCGGTTTGGACAGTTTATCCCCCAGCAGAAATAGAGAATCCATAGTGTCTGAAGTAGGGGTTGGCGGGTCTGCCGGTTTGAGCAGCGAAACGTGCACCACAGGGTGAATCTTGCTAGTCTCTGGCAGGGCCAAACGATATGCAACCTCGCCGACACGTTCAGTGATCTGATACGGACCAAAATACTTAAAACCCAACTTGTGGTTGGAACGTCTGACAACAGTTTGTTGCACATAAGGCTGCAGCTTCAGAAATGCCCAGTCGCCAACTTGAAACTGTCGATCCGATCGATTAGTGTCTTCCTGATGTTTCATCCTGTGTTGAGCTCGCAACAGGTGTTCTCGGATCAATCCTTGCATCAGGTTCCTTTCAGCCAACCATCCAGACAGATCAGAGGACAGAGTACTCTCAAGATTGGCAATGCCCAAGTGTCGAGGTTGATACCCATACAGTACCTGAAATGGGGTTGTTCCAAGTGCAGAGTGGTAGTTTGTATTGTACCAGTACTCAGCCTGAGATAACCAATAAGCCCACTTTTTGGGAGTTGAATGTACCAAGCATCTGAGAAAAGTTTCTAAGCATTGATTCAGTTTCTCCGTTTGACCATCAGTCTGGGGATGATTAGCAGAACTCATATTCATCTTGGTGTCAGTGAGTTTGCACAATTCTTGCCAGATATTGCTGGTAAATATAGGATCTCTGTCAGTAACCAGGACCTGGGGAAGACCATGAAGCTTATAGATGTTATCCACATATATCTGTGCGACTTGTAGAGCAGTAAAGGGATGACATAAGGGAATGAAGTGCCCATATTTGCTGAACTTGTCGATAACCACCAGGATTATGTCAAAGTTTTTGCTCTTGGGGAGACCTCCAATAAAATTCATGCTGACCATATTCCAGGCTTCTTTAGGAATGGGCAATGGACTTAATAGTCCTGGTTTCTTAATATGCTCAGACTTTGCTTGTTTACACACCACACAAGCTTGTACATAGGCTTGGATATCCTGTTTCAATGCTGGCCAAGCAAACAATCCCTTGATGCGTTGGTAAGTGTCCTGGAATCCAGAATGACCTCCAACTCCACTGTCATGCAAAGAAAGCATAATAGCTTGGTGAGCTTCTTTATTGTGGCCCAACCAAATCCTGTCTTTGTACCTTTATCACTCCTTGATGTAGAGTATAACCTTTGTCATTGGAACCAGTCAGGGCCAGTTCTTGCAGTAATTCCCTATCTACCTCGTACTGCTGGTATCCTTCTGTCACAACAGCTAACCATTTGGGTGTGCAAAAGGAGATAGCAGACAACTCCATTGGGGCAGGAGATCTGGATAAGGCATCTGCAGCTGCATTATCCATGCCTTTCCTATAGATGATGTTGTATTGCAGACCTAGCAGTTTAAGAAATGCTTTCTGTTGCATGGTACCACTGAGTTTTTGCTCTTGAAGATGTGTCAAGCTTTGATGATGTGTGGAAATAGTGAAAGGAGCATGCTGCAGATAAGATTTCCATTTTTCCACAGCAAGGAGCACAGCCAAGCACTCTTTTTCATATGTGGACAGGGCTTGGGCGTTGAGTCCCAGGGCTTTGCTAAGGTAAGCAAGTGGATGACCTTCTTGCACCAGTACACCCCCAATGCCTTGATTACTGGCATCAGTTTCAATTGTGAAATGCTTCTTGAAATCTGGGAGTGCCAAAACTGGTGCTTGAGCTAATGCTGTCTTAAGATGTTGAAAAGCAGCTTCATTGGTTGGTGTCCACGAAAACACAATATCTTTCTTCAGTAAATCAGATAAACTCCTACTAATAATTCCATATTTTTTGATGAATTTTCTGTAGTACCCTGTGAGACCCAGAAATCCTCTCATATCTCTAACACAGGTAGGCCTGGGCCACTGCTGCACAACTCTGATCTTAGTAGGATCAGTTTGCACTCCTTTGCCACTGATAATATGTCCCAAGTATTCCAGCTCTGTTTGAGCAAAAGAACATTTGCTAAATTTCACAAACAGCTGATTTTCTTGAAGTATAGTGAAAACCTGATTGAGGTGCTCAAGATGTGTTTTCAAGTCTGGGCTGTAGATTAAGATGTCATCCATGAAGATAAGCACACAATGTCTCAACAAATGGGCAAACAGGGCATTCATAGCCGCTTGGAAAGTTGCAGGGGCATTGATTAAACCAAAGGGCATGACCTTAAACTCATATAGGCCATGATGAGTTTTAAAAGCTGTTTTATGTTCCTCTCATTCAACCACTCGTATTTGATGATATCCTGATCGAAGATCCAGCTTAGTGAAAAATGTAGCACCAGCCAACTCATCAAGTAACTCATCCACTACTGGCATTGGATATTTATGGGGCACTGTGACAGAGTTTAACATTCTGTAGTCCACACAAAAACGCCAAGTTCCATCTTTCTTCCTGACCAACAACACTGGAGAAGCAAAAGGACTAGTGCTCTCCTGGATGACTCCTTGCTGTAACATCTGAGTTACTTGTTGTTCAATTTCAGTCTTCTGCATTGGATTGTATCTGTATGGTTTCACATTGATAGGTTTAGCTCCAGGTAGAAGAGGGATTTGGTGATCAAAGGACCTGTGGGGAGGGAGCTTGTCAGGTTCTGTGAAGACTTGTTTGTGCTTGGCCAAAATTTCTTGCACTGCAGGAGGGATGAATTGATCAGTATCAGGGGCTTCCACAATATGATTTAGTTGAATCACTTGC
The DNA here is from genome assembly GCF_018294505.1 of Triticum aestivum. NCBI lineage: Eukaryota > Viridiplantae > Streptophyta > Magnoliopsida > Poales > Poaceae > Triticum > Triticum aestivum. Next base: position 686,935,482 of record NC_057810.1, read on the forward strand.
TCCACTGCACCAGTGTTAAGTAACCCTTGCAAATGCTTGCTAGTTATGCCTGTGCAGGAAATGACGTTCTCTCTTATTCCTCTTAGAGTGATCCTAACTCCTTGATATTTGAATCTCATGACCTTCTTTCTCCAGTCCACCCACATAGGGCTCATAGTTTCTAGCCACTACATGCCCAAGATGATGTCATAAGTGCCCAGGGGTAGCACTTTTAGAGATGTATTGAAGGTGTTTCCTTGACAAAACCATTGCAAGTTAGGAACCTGTTTATTGCAATGTAACAATCCTCCATCAGCCACAGTAACTTTAGCCGCTGGTATTTCTTCCACTGGGCACTGTAGGTGTTTCACTAGCTCTGCACAGATGAAATTTGTGGAACTACCTGAGTCAACTAAGATCAACACTTGTCTCTTACCAACCACGCCCTGTAATTGGATACTATCCTTTGAAGCAGTGCCCTGGGCTGCATGGACTGACAGTTTCATGAATGCTTCTTCTGCTGTTGCTTTATCGACCACGGGCTGTTCGGCTGGCTGTTCAGTTTCAGGTTCACTTTCAAAAATTTCAGACATCTGTAGAGCCTCGATCAGTTCTTCCAGTACGTGAAGTTGGACTGTTGTGGGGCACTTGTGTCCTGGACCATATTTCTCCCCGCACTTGAAACATTCTCCACGCGCTCGGCGTTGTGCCCTGAGGTTATCCACTCGATCTGGAGCTCTTTGATGTGTTTCCGGGGGTTTATCTTGTGCTGGTGTTGTTCCCATAATGCCCTGATGCACATAATTTTTGGCATTGGCTCTGTTTTCCCATCTTTTGCTGTATTTGGAGGTATCTTCAGCCAACAATGCTTCTTGTGTCTGTGCCAAGGAGTAAGCTAGATCCACTGAATTAGGTTGTTGCAGCTTGATCGGCGCCCGGATAGCAGGTTTCAGGCCCTCAATGAACCTGTTGATGAAAAAGGTTTCATCGTAGGAGTGGTTATACACAAGCATCTTGTGCATGTGCTCTTCAAACGCATGAGCATAATCATCGACAGACTCAGTTTGCTTGAGAGAGAAGAACACATCAATTGCTCGAGAATACTTGTTCCTGTTGAATTTAGCGAACACGGCCACACACAGAGCGGCCCAGCTATCAATAGTGTGCATTACTTCATATGTCTGCAACCAGAGGGCTGCATTTCCTGCCAAGTGCATAGTAGCGAAATCGACCCATAATTCTGATTGAACATTGTACATCCGGAAGTATTTTTCACACTGTTTTTTCCACCACTTGGGGTTATCTCCCTCAAATCTGGGGAAATCAGAGCGAGGAATGCGTGCGGAGAATTTCCCAGGGGCAGAGTGAAACTGCGACTGCGGTGATCTCTCATAATCGTCATTGTCATCAGATAACTCGTCAGGGAAACGAGCGTGGGATCTAGACTGCTCACCTCGATTCCTCTGCTGGAATGACACGCGCAGACCTCGAGTGTCCTATCCTGAATGGTGCTGATCAGAGCTCTGTCGCTCTGTTTGTGGCGGCTCTGTCCGCCGGCCTTGAGCTGTTGTCGTGCCTGTCGGCTGCTCCAAATTGTCGACGCGGTGTACGATCCCGTCTAGGAACTTTCGCATCTCGGCCATAGCCGCATCGAGGGAGTTGTGCGCGACGAGCACCCGCCCCAGCGTCGACTCGGTGCGGGCCAGCGAGCTCGTGGTCGTCGTGGCCAGCGCATCGAAGGCCTTGGCCGAGGAGGAAGCGTACTTGTCGAGGGACTCCTGCAGCCCATCCAGACGTTCCGCCGTCTTCGCGCCCGCCTCCGACACCGCCTTGCTCTGCACAATCGTTGCCTGGACGAGCTGCTGCAGCTCGGCGATGGTGAGCTCCGCGGCGTCCATACGCGACGAGAGATTGGGCTTGGTCGAACGCGCCGTTGGGAAGGTCCTGGATCTACTCAACCCAGCGCAGGTACACCGGAGGTGTTTTGCGCGAGATCACCCGAGGGGATCTGCACCTTTTGCTAGGAATTACAAGCCGATCGAAGGATTGATTGTGAGCTCTGGATGAAAAATTTCAGATCAGAGGAAGCGGATCGATACACGGCTCTGAGTACCAAATGCTACGATTCCGTAGCACCTCCCTGCGTCTTGCCGGGATTTGGATCTCGAACCAAGGAGAATATCTCAGAGAGAGAGAGGACTTGGAGAAGGGGAAACGAGCAGGGAGGAAAGCTTGAATAAGAAACAATAGTTGTGATTACAATTCGATGCCTCCCACACACGCCAGCCACACGCTTATAAGCCTAATCCACCCACGCCACACGGGCTGAGCCACACAGGCCCAATAACACACGGGCGGGCCTGGCCCAGGTCGTTGCAAAAATTAAGCATCCATCATGGTTCTTGTCACGAGGATTACGGCCGAGCGTGTGTGGATTAGCAGGCAAATTGTTTGGCGACGGACAGAATTGAGCGAGCTAGCGACAGGTCAGATCAAATTTCCACATGCATCCGTCAGCTAGGGAGGTCCGCCTCCCCCTCCGCGGATATCAGATTTTATTTTTACATTTTTTTGAAAAGAAACGTGTTTCCCCCGTCCCAACGTTTATTGAAAAGCAAAGGCGAAACCAACACATCCAAGACATTGCACAGCGCTCGGCAACAACCAAAGTTGCTGTTACAGAAGAAGGGTTTTAAGCTACCCTATTACAGCACAGGAAAAGCCCAGCCAAGAGGCTGACTAACAAAATATAGGCAAATTCAAGCTAGTTCAGGATGCATCCCAGGCTATTCTAAGCAATTCCCCTCTTCGTCGATCCAAAAGCCTTAAACACCGGAGAAGTAACGTATCCGGGGAGTCCGAGCACAAAATTTTTCATTGCCTTAGTAGTCCTCCCACCAGGTCCATGATGCAGTGAATATTTCGCCATTTTCACCCTTGGAAAAGAAATTCATTGCCCAAAATCCATAAGCCCCACAAGGTAGCAGATGTGACAAGATTAACATCCTCTTTTTTCTTTCTTTGTTTTCATAAAACAAACAAGGATATGAAAGATATAGGTAAGGTGATACACATCCCTTCAGAAATTATTTTCCAGATTTGGACAGCTACCACCAATTCAAAAAATAGGTGTTTAATCGATTCTTTCTCACTGCAAAACACACAAGTAGGGTCTTCCACAAGTCTCCTCTTAGCTAGATTATCTCTAGTCAGGCATTTATTATAGTAAGCTAGCCAGAGGAAGACATGAATATTGGATGGAACTTTGGTTTTCCAAATAGCAGTTAATCATTTTATAAAAAGATTTCACTGTGTAAATCCCAGATGGTTCAAGATACCATCTAGGAATTTCTAGGGTAGCACCGGGTGTAAATTTTCTGACTACATCACACAGATCCAACCACTTGTACATGGTGACACCATCCACACATCTTCTAAAAGTTAGCTGTAGAGTATTGCCATCCCACACCTGGGCAATGGTGGCATCTTGTTGTTGACAGATGTCAAAAAGCTCCCAAAATCTGGTTTTTAGGGAACATTCCCCAATCCAAGTATCATGCCAGAAGGCAATGCTCTCACCATTCCCAGGCACCCAGCTAACAAAGGTTCTAGCAGCTTCTAGAGACCAGGTTAAGCTTTTCCAAAAAGGAGAGCCCAGCCCAGACTTGCCCCAATAGATATTGGGCTTATCAGTGGCATACTTGAGAAATAATGATTTTTTTTCAAGTCACTATCTCTCCCATCATGAAACCTTCTCCCCCATGAGGCCAGAAGGGTCATGTTGTATTCTCTGAGATTGGGTACCACCATTCCCCCAAATTCCTTTCTCTTAGTAATTAAGCCGCTATTGGCAAGGTGATATTTATGAGTATCTCCCATGTTACCCCCAAAAAAGTGAGACATCTGTGAAGTAATGGCATCAATGGCCCATTTAGGAAACATCATAATGGACATCAAATAAGCAGGAATGCTAGCAATGCATGTGGTCACCAGGATCAGCTTGCCTCTATAGGATAAATGTTTTCCCAATCATCCAGCTATATTTTTGATGATCATGTCTATAATATGTTGGATGTCCTCCCTCCTCAACTTTTTAAAGTGAAGAGGTACTTCAAGGTATTTGAAAGGAAAATCCCCAAACTGGTAGCAAAAAATCTTTGCAAGCTCATTGTACATATGTAGAGGAATGTTTATAGTAGTAGATCACTTTTACTAAAGTTAATTTTAAGACCAGAGAGGTTTTCAAAACATGTCAACACCCACTTCAAATTTCTGACATAAACCATAGAGTTTTGTAGGAATAAGATGGTGTCATCAACATACTGTAGGCTGATGACACCACCAGGGATCACTTGTGGAAGAAGACCAACAATTAAACCACCTCTAGCAGCTTTGAAAGCATCTTAGAAAACTCATCAGCAACTTAGTTAAAAAGCAAAGAATAATGAGGATCACCCTGCTTCAATCCTTTGCCAGCCACAAAATATGAGCCATTAGTTTCATTAATCCTGACCCGAAAGGTTCCTTGATGTAGAGTACTAAACACCAAATTAACCCATTTAATACCAAAACCCCTAGAAAGGAGCATTCCTTTTAATACCAAAGCCTTCTCATAATCCACCTTAACGACCAAACCATCACCTCCTGATCTATGAACTTCCTGAATGACTTCATGAGCCACCACAACACTCTCCAGTATGAACCTCCCGTTGATGAAGGCAGTTTGATTGGAAGAAATTAGTTTATCACACAAGGGTGAAACTCTAGTAGTCATAGCCTTAGAAAAGATCTTGACAACACAGTTACTAAGGCTAATAGGTCTGAAATTCTTCATCTCCCTGGCTAGACGAATTTTTGGGATGAGTGTAATAAGGGCAAAATTAAGCCTATGCATGTCGAGTCTACCATCTTCAAAATCTTTGACCATCCACATAAAGTCTTTTTTGATGAGATCCCAAAAGGATTGGTAAAATAGAAAAGATAATCCATCAGGACCAGGGGCCCCATTGGCATACTTACTCAGGATAGCTTGCTTGATCTCCTCCTCAGAAAAGGATTTTTCTAGATTAATCCTGTCAGCTTAAGAGACTACCTCCTCCCCTTCCCAAAAGTTAGGTTCAAGATGAATATCAGGTTTAGGATCAAAGGCAAAAAGATTTTTATAAAAATCAGTGACCACTTTCAGCATGTCAGTTGTGGATGTCACTATCCCACTAGGGCCTTCCAATTCAGAAAGGTGGTTTTTTCTATGTCTATGATTAGCCAAGGCCTGAAAATAGGCATTATTTCTGTCACCTTCAAGGATCTTTCTATCTCTAGATATCTGCCACAAAGCAGTTTCCTCTTTTTTCAGATCTCATCCAACTCTTTTTTGATGTCTCCCATCCTAGCAAAATCACCAGGGGATAAATTGTGAGTCTCAGAAGAGACATCTAGCATATCAAGGTCCATAAGAAGGGCTTTCTTCTTTTTCTTAATGGCAACTTCTAAATTAATACTCCAACCTTTATTTTTTCCTAAGAACTCTAATTTCAGCATCCAATTCTCAACAGAGGAGGTCCCAGAGGACACAAAGTTCCAGGCATCCACTACAACCTGTCTAAAACCAGGTTGAGAGAGCCACCATTTCTCAAACCTACCTAAACATCTTAGGACCAACATGTCTCCTGGCCCCTGTGTCCAGCACCAAGGGGGCATGATCACTACCAACCCTGGGGAGGGCAACAAGGGAGGACATGGGAAAATGAGCATCCCAATCCAAAGAAGTGAAAATCCGATCCAAGACAGCAAAACCTGGATTCTCTTGATTATTGGACCAGGTATATTTTCTGTTGGAAACAAAAATTTCCATAAGATTCCAACTATTTATCCAATCATTGAACAACAAAGCACTTTGTTGATCAACAAGGCCAGTACTCTTCTCATTGTTCCCTCTAATCAAATTGAAATCACCACAAATTAGAACAGGATAGGAGTTGGAAACAAAACCATCATGTAACTTAGAAATGCAATCTAGTTTGAACTCAGGGTAAGAAGACCCATATACAATCACCAAATGCCATAAAAATCCATAACTTTTGTTCTTAACAGTAGCTTTAATTGAGAATCTATTATTAGTAAACCCAATCACATCAAACTTATCTTTTTTGAGACCAACGAAAATACCACCAGCAGAACCCACGGCAGGAAATATTTCCAACTAAAAATATTCTTAGGATCCAAGGATCTAAGGAAACCGTCAGAGATGATTTCCTTCTTTGTTTCTTGGAAACCAATAAAATTATGTTAGTGTAAGTGCATCTAGTGCCACCGCTAGTTTATTTTAGAGTATTGACATCAACTTGGTTGAGGAACTAATGTGTTTGTGAGAATTGCAGGATAACACGGGTAGTAGTCCCATATTAACTCGGTTTACCTAGCAGAGATGACTCCTAAAAATGTGTGAAGACATTGAAGACAATGGTGGTCTGTGGAGATATTCACATTGAAGACTATGGCATGAGAAGACATCACATGAAGACTATGGAGTGCGAAGACATGGTTGTTTCGTAGTTTCCTTTTCTTCCTTGTTGAGTCATAGGAACCACCGTACTGTTAAGTGGGGTCCAAGTGAACAAAGTCAGAGTGACTGAGGTGATGCTCAACCAAATCCTATGTCTTCAAGCGAAGACAATGAGAGCAAATCTTATCTAGAGCTGGATGAGTCAGCTTTACTTGTAGCCCAAATTAAGCTGCCGCGTGTGTTCGAAACCTGACCGTTGGACACGTGTCCGTTCCTTAGTGACCCAGGGGCATTTTGGAAAAATCAGGCCGGGTTGCCTCCTGGCTATAAATAGCCCACCCCCTACACCATAAATTGGTGGCTGCTTAGAGTTAGTGCACGGCTTTTGTCATTTGAGAGCAACCCACCTCCGAAGCCTTTGAGAGAGTAATCCAAGCGAGGACAAAGCCTAAAACACCCAGAGCCAAAGAGTGTTAACGCATCACTGAAGTCTTTCTGTCCGCGTGATCTGAAGACTTATTACACTTGAGGACTGTGAATCCTCCAGCCGGTTAGGCGTCGCGTTCTGAGCATCCAAGAGTCATTGTGGATTGCCAGTGAACGAAGTCTGTGAAGGTTTGTAAGTCTCTCTTGAAGACATACCAGAGTGATTGGACGAGGACTAAGTGTTCTTAGATCAAGGGGAATAATGTGAAGATGCGGTCTTCTGAGTTGAATCTCAGCCTCCCTAACCAGATGTGTAGTTGTCACAGCAACTGGAACTGGTCCAACAAATCCCTGTCTTCTCCGAGCAACTGGTTCCATCGTTTACCTCTCTTTACTTACAGTTTGTCTTCGTGAACTCATTGCCCATTTGTCTAATCTGATTGACTTCACTGAGTGAAGACTGTTTACTGTTTGGCTTCATACTATCTTCCATCCTGATCCTTACTACCTAACTGCTAATAGTCTTCGTGCTTTCACTTCATTGCTTACTTGACTATGGCTTGTCTATTGTAGTCTACCTTCCGCTGCATATCAATAGGTGCATTTCTATTGTTTGTCTTCAAAGCATTCATGTTTTGAAGACTTTCAAAAAATTGCCTATTCACCCCCTCTAGTCGAATACTAGAACTTTCAATTGGTATCAGAGCAAGGTTCTCCCTTGTTCTGAGTGATTCGGTTTAACCACCTTGAGTTTAGCTATGTCGACTGCAGGGATAATCAAAGTCTCTGTTGCGTGTCCTGTCTTTGATGGTCAAGATTATCCCAAATGGAAAGTAATGATGAAGAAGCGCCTCCTTGCCATGAACAGTGAACTGTGGACCGTCACAGAGATTGGTCTCACCGATTTATGCAAGATGGCGAATGTTGACGACATTCTAAAGTACACTCGTCTAGGTATCACGGCTAAGGATATCATATGCTCATGTATATCCAATGACGAATTCAGGTGCATCATGCATCTTTGCAATATGAAGATTATCTGGGACCGGATTTATGATGTCTATGAGGGTCATCGAACCCATCAAGACCCATGGTTCTGCGAGTTCATATAATCTCTTAAAACGATGTCTTTCGAACCCGAGCCATCTGATCAAAACTACTGCCTCATGGCACGTAGTGTCAAGGTAACCTCTGGTGATTCCAAACCTAGCTATAAGACACTTGCTAAAATTGCAACTGAACTACAGAATGCTATGGAACATATTCAAAAGTTGTTAGACAAAAGCGATGACCTGTTGGACGCAGAAATGACCAGAACTCAGTCCTTAATTGAAGACATTAAAATAAAGGAAATATGCCCTAGAGGCAATAATAAAGTTACTATTTATTTCCTTAATTCATGATAAATGTTTATTATTCATTCTAGAATTGTATTAACCGGTAACTTAGTATATATGTGAATACATAGACAAAACATATAGTCCCTAGTATGCCTCTACTTGACTATCTCGTTAAAAAAAGATGGTTATGTTTCCTAACCATAGACATGTGTTGTCATTTGATGAATGAGATCACATCATTAGGAGAATGAGGTGATGGACATGACCCATCCGTTAGCTTAGCATTATGATCGTGTTAGTTTCATTGCTACTGCTTTCTTCATAACTTATAGAAGTTCCTCAGACTATGAGATTATGCAACTCCCGAATACCGGAGGGACACTTTGTGTGTTACCAAACGTCACAACGTAAAAGGGTGATTATAAAGGTGCTCTACAGGTGTCTCCGAAGGTGTTTGTTGGGTTGGCATAGATCGAGATTAGGATTTGTCACTCCGTGTTTCGGAGAGGTATCTCTGGGCCCTCTCGGTAATACTCATCACTATAAGCCTTGCAAGCATTGTGACTAATGAGTTAGTTGTGGGATGAAGTATTCAGGAACGAGTAAAGAGACTTGCCGGTAACGAGATTGAACTAGGTATTGAGATACCGACGATCGAATCTCGGGCAAGTAAAATACCGATGACAAAAGGAACACCGTATGTTGTTATGCAGTTTGACCGATAAAGATCTTCGTAGAATATGTAGGAACCAATATGAGCATCCAGGTTCCACTATTGGTTATTGACCGGAGACGTATCTCGGTCATGTATACATAGTTCTCGAACCGTAGGGTCCTCATGCTTAAAGTTCGATGACGATTGGTATTATGAGTTTATGTGATATGTTGTACCGAAGATTTTTCGGAGTCCCGGATGTGATCACGGACATGACGAGGAGTCTCGAAATGGCCGAGACATAAATATTGATATATTGCACTACTATATTCGAACATCAGAAGTGTTCTGGAGAAGTTTCAGATAAAACCAGAGTGCCGGAGGGTTACGGGACCCCCCCGGGGGGGAACTAATGGGCCTCGATGGGCCCTAGTGGAGAGAGAGAGGGGCCGGCCAGGGCAGGACGCGCCCCCCTGAGTCCGAATAGGACAAGGAAGGGGGAGGGCGCCCCCTTGCCTTCCCTCTCTCCCTCTCCTTCCTCCCCCCTCCCTTCCCCAAGTTGGAAACCTACTAGGAATAGGATTCCTAGTAGGAATCCTACTTGGGGCGCACCCTACAGGGGCTGGCCGGCCTCCCCCTTGCTCCTTTATATACAGGGGCAGAGGGGCACCCTAGGACTCACAAGTTGACAATTGTTTTAGCCGTGTGCGGTGTCCCCCTCCATAGTTACGCACCTCGGTCATATCGTCATAGTGCTTAGGCAAAGCCCTGCGCTGGTAACTTCATCATCACCGTCACCATGCTGTCGTGCTGCCGAAACACTCCCTCGGCCTCAACTGGATCAAGAGTACGAGGGACGTCTCCGAGTTGTACGTGTGCTGAACGCGGAGGTGTCGTACGTTCGGTGCTTGGATCGGTTGGATCGGGAAGACGTTCGACTACATCCACTACAAAAAAATACACTGCCGTGATGATACGTGTTTGTCATAGTAGGTCGCGTTTTCTGTCATGCATGTACATCCATGACGATTTTATGACAGAATCAAGATAGTCATACCTGTGCTATCGTAGAAATCTTCCATGACATTACCAAAATTATCATCACGGAAGTGTCCACTTCCATGACAATAAATCGTGCATCATAGAAGTGCTTTCGTCAAGGGTGACCGACACATGGCATCCACCGTAATGGAACACCGTTAAGATATCGGGTCCAGTTTTGGATCCGATAACCCGTTAACTGCCCTAACAAATGGGGATTTTCCACATGTAAAATCATCATTGGCCGGAGGAAACACGTGTTGCCTCACCGTTGGGACAGATGTCATCCACTCATTAGACAGGAGGCGCCTATGATAGGTCGACACATGGCATGGCCCAACAGTGGCCCATTCCGGTGAAAAAGGCCGGCCTGGTAAAAATTAGCAGGCCAGCCCATATAAGGCCTACTTGTGCCAGGTCCATTTAAGCCCACGTCCCATACGAGATGTGCCAATTCGGCCCATCAATGACCCGTTAAAGATTTGACACCATTGCAGCCCATCGTCAGTTCAAGCCTGTTAACAACCCGCTATATATTTGGGCTCAATATTGGCCCGATGAGATTTCGGCCTGTTAACGGCCCATTTAATGGATGGGCCAATTTTCAGGATGTACATCTTTCGGCCTTTTAGCGACCCATTTAAATGTTGGGCTAATTTCTGGCCCGGTGTGTCTTTCAGCCTGTTGACGGCCCATAATCAGTTGGGCCATTTGTAGTCCGACCTCAATTTTGGCCTTTTAGCGACCCATTTAAGTGTTGGGCCAATTTTCGGCCCGGTGTGTCTTTCAACCTATTGACGGCCCATAAATCAGTTGGGCCATTTGTAGTCGGACATGAGTTTTGGCCTTTTAGCGACCCATTAAAGTGTTTGGCCAATCCCCGGCTCTGTGTGCCTTTCAGCCTGTTAACGGGCCATAAATGAGTTGGGCCATTTGTAGTCGGACCTGAGTTCTGGCCTTTTAATGGCCCATGCCCTTCATGGTCCAATACCAACCTGGCTTCTCTTTCGGCCTTCTAAAGGCCCACAACATAGTTGGGCCATTTACAATACGACCCGACTTTCAGCCTCTTAGCGGACCATGCTCTTCATGCTCCAGTACAAGCCCGCTGTCTCTTTCAGCCTGCTAAAGGCCCACAGTATGGTTGGGCCATATGTAGCCCGAACTTAGTAACGGCCTGTTAATGGCCCGTGAAATCAAATGGGCCCACCTGTTGCCCACTTCGATGTCGTCCTGTTAACGACTTGGGAGGTAAGAGGGCCGACCATTAACTTTTGGCCTGGTAATGACCCATTAACTTAATGGGCCCACTAAAGTTCGTACATGTCTTTAGGCCAAATTAGATAATTTAAGCACATTACAACGAGCAATTATGCACAGGACCAAAACCGATCAAGCAAAGGTACGACATACAGGGAAAAACGTTGCACAACTAGCATATATTACAGGAACTTACATCCACTGGGCAACCAAAGATTGATGCCAGTGCAAATAAATGAACAAAACCTAACGATCTACAACGTCACAATCTGCAACCTCAGCACGGATGATGCCCATAAGCATGTGGGCAAGTTCTTGCTGCTTTGCTATACTGTCTCTGAAAACATTGATCAGTTGTTGTTACGCACGAATCTGCACCTCTGATTCCTCCACCATTTCCATCATTGCTTCTGCCATTAATTGGTTCACAAACATACATTTTTCCGTTGCATTCGAGACAGAGGATACTGAACAGATTCAGATGGCGATTTTGGCATGCTTGTATTATTGATAGTGGAGAGTGCCTCGACTACTGCATCATAACATAAATTAGGAGAGGAACCAAACAGATTAATCATGAGTTATTGCCATATTACCTGGCCTAGATTTATTGGAAATAAACAATGGGGTTGCCTTGCTATTTTTAGAGTTTTTCTTCTTATCTTCAGCATCCTGCACCAAATTAACACACTAGCATTGGTATCATTGGCCATGTCAGATAATAGGAAAGCAACAATGGCGCCTTTAACATTTTGCTACAACTAATTTTAGATCAGATAAAGGTTGGATTCACGCCGATTAACAAAATATATGCTGATGTATACAACAGGTACTTACATCAGCATTGGAGCACAGAGAATTCCGGCAAGATAATTTCCTCGAATATAATCGCAATGAAGTCTTCTATCATTTAACCTTATTTTCTAAAAGAGAGATGGGTAAGAAGCATGTAGAAAATATGATCAGAATGCTATAAAATTTCATGATGCAAGGATACGCACACGCTTCTTAGAATGAAGTTGACATTCTTTTGCTGGACTGGAGCAGACTATAGTTCTTTGGCCACTGGAATCTCCTTATTATCAGTGGGAGTTGGGTTTCTCTGTGCTGGAGCAGTATCTATGAAAAATGGAGTTGGTTTATTATCACCTGGCATTTGGATCTTTTGCAAAGACCTGGTTTGTAACCCTTCAGATTCTAACATAGCCGTCTTCCCCTTGCATGCCTTATATAGAAGAATGGTGCTTCAATTATAAAACATGCTACAGCAGTGATGGAATAGGTGCTAAAGAATAAAAAGACATGACATATTGACATGTATTCCATCCATCCGGAAATAAATGGATGGGTCTACGCATATTTCAGTTCTAGATACATCCAGTTTTATCCATTTCTGCGACATGTAATCCGTACAGAGGGAGTATGATGTAATATCTAGGGATACGACTGGACAACACAGTAAAAAAATACTGAAAACCCACTACAGAACCATAGTATTCAAACCCACTGATATGAGATAGTACACTCATGTAGCTCAGGATGCAAAAATACCAGGCAGTTTCCTTACAAATATCAACATTGTGGCCTTTAATCATACATTTTGCTACAAGTAAATTTAGATCAGATACAGGTTGGATTCACACCGATTAACAAAATATATGTTGATGTAAAAATATAGTGATATACAACAGGTACTTACATCTGCATTGGAGCACAGAGAATTCCTAGAAGAATCTTTCCTCACAGACGATACCAGTGTAGAAATTCATCTATCTGCTAAGCTTATTTTCTAAAAGAGAGATGGATAAGAAACATGTAGAAAATATGATCAACATGCTATAAAATTTCATGATGAAAGGATATGCACACGCTTCTTACAATGGAGTTGACATATTTTTGCTGGACTGGAGCAGACTAGTTCTTTGGCCACTGGAATTTGGTTATTATGAGTAGGAGTTGGGTTTCTCTGTGCTGGAGCAATATCTATAAAAACTGGAGTTGGTTTATTATCTCCTGGCGTTTGGATCTTTAGCAAAGGTCTTGTTTGTAACCCTTCAGATTCTAACATAGCCGTCTTCCCCTTGCATGCCTTGTATAGAAGAATGGTGCTTCAATTATAAAACATGCAACAGCAGAGAGATGGAATAGGTACTGAAGAATAAAAAGGCATGACATATTTACATGTATTCCCTCCATCCAGAAAAAATGGATGGGTCTAGGCATATTTCAGTTCTAGATACATCCTTTTTATCCATTTCGGCAACATGTAATCCGGACATAGGGAGTATGGTGTAAGAGCTAGGGATACGACAGGACAACACAGTAAAAAACACTAGTTGAATGTAAAACTGTATGCTAGCGGAATACATATAGAAAAACTAAGGCAACATACACATGTATGATTGGGAAACTAAGATGGCATTGCAATAGAGCACTAGAACATCACTTGAATGTAAAAAAACATGGTATGGTAGACAGATGAAGTACATACTGATGAATAACAATGCATAAGATATTCAGAAGCATGACGTCCAAATTAAGCAGATGGCATTGCGATAGAGTACAATGACAGTACTTGAATTTGAAAACATGTTATCATGAATGGAATAGGTACTGAAAAACAGGAAGGCATGACATATTTACATGCATCATCAACATGCTAAGCACATGGCATTGCAACAGAGTAGATACACTCCAGGACATTATATGCATGTTGTACCCATATCACGGGCCAAGTTAGAGCAAGGACCTTGTGGGGTGAAGAGGATTCATCATCTTTCTGCAAGTCTTCTGAAGAATTGCCTTTACATGTTCCATCATATTGGGTATCATTGACATCAAGTTTATTGGCCTTTACATTGCTCTGTGAGGTTCTTGTGGAGATATCAGTGTGTGCAATTATATCTGACATGCATGGAAGACAACTAGTATTTAGATTTATGTAATGTGTGCCTATAGGAGACGACATAAATAGTAGGACTGGGGTTAACTAGCAGCAACAGGTCTCAAAAACTAAAGGGAGAACACAGATGAAAGCTGCAGAATATGTATCGTTTGTACTCGAGATTAACTAGATGGCACAAAAAAGTATTAAAGAACAACATAGGTAATACTAGAAGTGGTATAATACTATAATCACCAGCCTGTGGGATATCATTGGCTGATGGATGATAACTATGGAATAGTGTTACCTAAAGAACAAGTATCTTAGCTGAACTATGGAACAACGTTAACTCCTGAACAAGACCCGTAAGAGATTAGCATGAATATACAGTGAAATGTGATAATCTATTTTCCATGATTAGATGAATAACAAAGCCATAAATTTTGCGCACAATAAGATGACGGTACAACCTATCTGGCCGCCATCCATAGGAGTGAGCATCATGTGCTGACTTGTCGATGGCCGTGCAGTTATTGTGGTTGTCCATGTCGGGCACGCGCATTCGATGCAGGGAACTGTTGAGTGGGGACTATAGCTCCCTTCTGGTGTATGCTTCCCTTGTTGGAGCAGCTACGGTGAGTCGGAAGACGGTGTGGTTGAAGATGGAGATAACGCATAATGTTAAGAACGACACATCTCTTTGATCTGAAGAAATACACTAAGAGATCAACAGCAAGGTACGAGAGTGGTCACACGTCTGTTAGACTATAGACTAAATTGGGGTCACATGATTTAAGTTTATTTTATTTTGGTACTGTCCGATCTACGCCAGATGGCTTGATGGCCGTCTTGTGGCTCTCGGCTAACACTGTTCGGAATCTTCCTCGAAGAGCCAGCGACCAATGGTAGAGCAGCCTGCCTCCACTGTCCATGGCCCCAGCCAAAACCCTGCTTCCCGCCCCACCGCACTGCCGTGGTTGCCCCGCCTCCGAGCTAATCCACAAAGACTCCCCGTCATCGAGATCTAACAGCGGCAGTACCTTCAACCCACGCAACCCTAAGATAGCCATCTAAGCGCTACTTCCGCGGCGAACTTGCGGCCCCACACCCTTACATTAGACGCTAGCCAACCAGCAGCCTAGGACCTCCGCCGCATCGAGGGGTGCTGCTTCCCATTGGGAATCGATTGGCCCAGAATAAAAATTCAGACAACTGACGCCTAAATAAAGTGATTTGAGATGAGGGTGCGACCTATCTGGCGGCATGGTGAAGTAGGTAGCTCCAGCTGCCGAGTCAGTGAGGCCGGCGCTGTTGCGGTGGCCACCGGCGGAAGGGAAGCAGCGATGTCATGACGGTCGACGGCTATGGGGAAGCAGCACTGGGACTCTGGACGGATCCAAAGTTGGAGCCGCTCCGGTGCCGTGAACAATGGCGCGGGTGAATCGGCTCCGGTATGGTTCATGCGGCCGTCGTCGAGGCAGCTCCAGCAGCACGGAGTAAGAGGCACATGGCCCAGTGCACGACGGCAAATGGACAGCATCTTCGGCATTAGGGAGGAGGGCTGCTGTGAAATTGATGCGGTGGGGGTGCCATGAAGGAGGGGCTGAGGTTTCGCGGCTCAGGAGAAGGGAGCTTCCGGGGAGAAGGTGATTTGGCGCCCATGAGGTATGAATGGGGGTGGTGAATCGGGAGGGGAGTGGAACCATGTCTTACGGACGCATTTGTCTGAAATATGGGGGCGAGTTACAGTTCTACCCTTGCCTTTAGGCTTCTCGGCTTGGGTCTGTGTACTGAGGGTCGGGGATAGTAGAGTAACTTTTTTTCTCCGCAAATAGAGGGCGGGAGCGATTTCGGGTGAGGAGGGCGTGTTTTGAAATATAGTGGGCGAGAGCGATTTCGGGTGAGGAGAGCCTGTTTTGAAATAGTGGGCGCGAGCTATTTCTGGCGAGGAGAGCGTGTTTTGCCGACCATGGTTTATGAGTTATTCGGCACATGTCATTTCGGCCAAGGAGAAGGCGCTCCTGGATGAAGTTACAAACCTACCCTCGATGTACAATGGGCCAATTGATGCGTGTCCCACATAGGACGGTAATTTCGCATCTCCCAATTATTTGCTCGGGCGAATTCCACCGAGTAGAGGATGTTTAACGGTTCGTTCAAATTTTGGGAGAACGAGTATCCACGTCTACCTTACCAAGTCGGTTCGAATCAAATTTTGAAATATTAGCTTGCCACTTCTTTTTGAGATGGAGAGATGATGCTCGGGAGTAATGTGTACATGCTTGTTGCTAGCGACTTACTATGTGAAAAATAGTTGACCCACTCAAAAACTGGAATCAAACCCAAAATGAAATATCTCGATTCAATGAAATAGCTCGTTCACCAGGTCAAAATAGTGAACTAAATCCAAAATTGAACACCTCAATCGAGTAGCATGTTGTACAGTATTATAGTACTCCATGAACATGTTGAAAGTCAAATTAATAAAATTGTTTGATATACGCATATATCCGTTCATGTGTGGATTGCACACAACATGTTCTCCAATTTAAACAGGGCTTATTCCATCTGTGCCCCCAATTCCTTAGTTGTGCTCAGTTTTCCCCACGCTTCAAACTTTTGCTCACTTTTCCCCACTCCCGTAGCTGAAACTCTCACAAATGTTCTGTCGGAGTAATGGGCCACGGGTAGGCTAACCCGTGTCCCAGGACCTTTCAAGACATCGGGGCAGGCCGCGCCCCTCAGGCCGAGTCCCAGACGGCGACCCCAAGACAAGCCGAGTCCCAGACGGCGACTCCAAGATAAGCCGACTCCAAGATGGCGACCTCAAGAGAGGCCGACTCTGGAGAGTCGGCCCATGACTCCTCCCTCATCATGAAGTACGATGCGGGGTACGGTCACGGCATGGCCGTTCCCCCCTGCTTATGAAGGGCCGGCATGGCTACAGTGAGCCGTATCGCTGGAAGATCTCCGGCGAGGCGCGACACTGTTGCCATGCCTGCCCGGACCTCAGCCACAGTGCGCTGTACATTGTGCCCACGACGCCGGCCTGTACGATCCGAAGGCGGCGGGACCACCTGTCAGTGGGTGGGCCGAAGGCGGCCTGGGCGCCCCGAAGACGGACCTTTGGGAGTCGGCCGACTCCTCCCCAGGGCCCCACGAGCCATTAACCAGATATGATGGGGAATGGCGGCAGTGATCGCCCGATAGACGGCAGCACTGTTGCCACGACCCGATGACCGAGCCTGCGTCATCAGGAGTGCCGCTACAGTATCAAGCCTGTCCACGGGACCCGGCAGTCGGCGGGCCCTAGAAGCCGGCGGGAAGGACGGTGGCCTGAGAGGCAGACGGCTGGGACCCGCGCCTAGCCGGATTACTATTGTACCCCCGGGGGGGTAGGCCTATATAAACCCCCCGGGGCACCCATGCAAAGGGTTTGGACCTGAATAGAGATAGACCAGATAGCACGGGGAGGAGAGAGCTAGCCTTGCCCTCCCCTGCCTCCTGAAATAGCTCCAGGAGCACCATTGTAGTCACCTTGCATTAGTGATCATGCGGAGACCCCGCAGAGCAGCTGTAGGGGTGTTATCTCCTAGGAGAGCCCTGAAGCTGGGTAAGTTCCGCCGGCGTGCATGTCTTCGCCTCATCCCGCTTCCATGCACCGGCGATGTTCTACTCGCTCCCACCATGATAAGCCATCCTTTGGCATATGTCTTATCCAACCCCCGACATGTTCATAACAGACGTTTGCCGTCTTGGCCATTAACTAACTTGTGGGGCCACGTTGGACTCTGTTGACTGTGGCTGTGGCTTCGCTGGTTGGGTCGTGTTTGTGTTCATAGGATGAGCCCGTTAGTTTGTTGGTAACAAATTAAAAAGGCCCAATTAAAAAAGCCTGCTATCGATGGATGCAGCCGGCTATGCATGCCGGGCTTTGGCATCGATGTAGCCTGCTATGCATGCGAACACCGACACGCACGCATCTAGTGACCTAGACCTAAACGCATGCATGCACGCCGACATGCACGCATCCATCCGTGTCGCATGGTTGCCGGTGGATTCAGTCGCTCCGCAGCATCGTTTCACGCGTCGCAGGAATACGTGCCGGTGGCAGAAGGGGCAGGCTACACGCACGCTCGCGCCGCACTGCTGCTGCTCGATTCAGTTGTGGGAGGCAGTCAGCCGCCAACGCAGAGCACGGAGAAGGGGAAGGCAGGCAGCTGCCAACGCAGAGCACGCAAAGCACATTGATGATCACATCGGTTCACGCACGCACTGAGTCATGATCTACGCCGTTTGCCCGTGTACCCACTTCGTCTCACCCGGCTATTTAAACTGTCATTCATTGCCTCTTCTTCTACAGATCCATCTGCGCCTCCCACTTCTCCTCTTCCCCCAAAAGCCAAAGCCGTTCCACTCAGCGAAGCGTTCAAGATGCAGTACAACGGGCCGACGTTCCAAGAGCCGCCCACCGTGCCGGAACGGCGGTACCCTGCCAACGTCATTGTCAAGACATCGCTCCGTGTGTGGGCGTTCTCACGCTGGAGGGGTAGCACTGAGCTTGCACGGGGGTTCCTCCGTGCGGGCTTCCACCACCTCCCGGCGGGCTCGCCGCCCATGTTCAACCTCATGGAGCAGCGTCCCCACGCCAACGCTCTAGTGGTAGGGCTCATCATCCACTTCACCAACAGGTTCGATGCCTACTACCTGCTCGGCAAGGTGTATTGGTGTGGGTGCGAGTTCATCACATTCACCACCTATAACATCTTCACCGACTTTGAGAGCATCTTCCCCGCTCGCAACCGCATGCACAACCTCCAGTACTGAAGCCGGCGGCGAAGAAGACGATGAAGCCGGCGGTTAAGGTGAAGACGACGGTGAAGACATGGCGGTGTTTCCCTAGCTACCCTATGTACTATGTATTGTGAGTTTGGTGTGTGTGTTGCGCGACCTAGCTACCCTATCTTTGCATGTAAGGTTAATTATTATCTATGTAAGAACTTATGTTGCCCTAGCAATTGGTGTGTCGTGTTACATGTAAGAACTTATGTTGCCCTAGCAACCCTATCTAAGTTAAGTTATGTGTGTTATATTAATGCTTTGTTATGTTTGTATTTTTTGTCCCAAGTTTAGAAACAGCTAATTGGCGTGGGAAAAATTAACGAAACTAACTAAAAATGATGTGTTTATAGATGCCTTCTAAAAATAAGAACATATTGTACCTTTGTACACGGCTTTGGTTTGCTGAGAGCTCTGTATTTTTTAGGTATTCCAAGAATACTTTGCTTTTCAGAAATATTGAAGTATCAAATACTTTGAGATGTTTGGCTTTAGTCAAAAGTGTAGTTTTATATACTTTAATCCCTACTTTAATATGTAGAAAACTACACTATGTTTGAAGTATATAAAAAAGAGGGTTGACCTCTTTTTCCAATCATGAAGTATTGGTTCGCTAGGCATAATAATACTGTGGTTTGCAAATACTTTGATTCTAAAAAATGAATGGACCCATGAAGGAAAGCCAAAAAAATTCCTCAATGAGATAGAAGAGATTGGGCAATCAAATTAATGAAAAAAGCAATCAGAAACAAAAAAGAACAAAGCAATCATTCCTAAACAAAAAAAAACATCGCTTGTTTCTGGGCCTCATTTATCCTTTGTGGCCCTATTGCAGCTTGATTCTCTTTGGGCCCGCGAACTAGGTTTTTTTTCTAGCAGAACTGACGAACTCGAGGAAAAAAGTTTGGCAAGTGCGGGAGAGAAGAGATGAACTTGACGTATATCCCTTGTGCTGCTCAAGTACTGCTTACTGTCATCTGACGAGCTAGGGTATGATCCAACACTCAAGGTTATTAGCTAACAAGATAATCCTATCACTGAACTGGTAGTTGTCTTCTACCGAAACTGAAAGTGTCGAAACTTAACAGTAAACTGCATACATTCAGAGATCGACAGTTGCACTAAACAGAGTTGCATTTGAGATAAACATACTTGGATTGCTAAACAGTGGAAACAACAGTAGACAAACATCTCTAATGAGAGATGGCCATCAAGTAAAAAATTCCTAGAGCAAGTATTCCTAAAGCTATCAGATTGGATTGCTTCTTCAACTCAATCAGCTGCTTGAAGTTCTTGTTCATATTCTTCAATTCCGTCTTCAGTTCGACATCTACCACCATCGGGTATTCCGGACTCGCTGCTGCTACCGGAGCGGCACTGTCATGGGGCAGATTGAACTCGCGGATTGCATTCCCCCTCGAGTCCAGCAAGCCCAACCCTTGAAGCCTCTGGATGTAATCATCCATCCACTCGAAATGGTGGCATTTCTTCATGATCTGAAAACGAAATCCAAATCTGATAGATTTTTTTGAGAAATTAGAGATAAAGGATGCGAGGAAAACTCAGATCTAACCTGCCCCTCCGGCTTGCTCTCGCATTTGATGAACTCGCGCCCAAAGTTCCCATTCTTCTCCTCCTTCGAAGTCAATCGCTTCAGTGGCGTAGTCCGTGGGCAGTCGGTGCATCGAGTCATCGGCACTGGACCATACACCGGCCACGTGGAACGGGGGCCTGACAAGGAGGTCTACATATCGCCCGAGAGGAAGAAACAAATGAATTAGTCGAGAGGAAGAAGAACGAGAAGATGGGGAAAGAAATAGAGGAATTGCTCGATATGCTCGATGCCTTTGTCTGTCAGATGGAGAAGAGGAGAAGGGGAAGCCATATTGACGATTTGCCACATTGTATTTTGCAGTTTGAATATTTGAACCAACTCTTTTCACTGACATGTGGTGGTCATGTGCGAAAAATACAATTTCATATGTAAAGTGGGGCAGATCGTAAAAACCCAAGAAGGACAGTGCAGTAGCCAATCAGGATGCATCACACGGATCGCGCATGCCTGCCCCACATCTGATGGGTGGTGTTTGGCGCTTGGTAGGATCCGACGGCGGACGTTTGACGCTAGGGTTTGGAGCATTTCTGCGGGGTTATGAGCGAGTCAATAGGGTTATTAGGGTTTGACCAGATTTCAAATGGCCATAACTAAATTAGAAAAAATCACAAAAATATAAAACAAACATAGTTCGTCTATTTATGAGACCTAGTTACCATAAAAAATATAAAGTTCGTATAGGGACATTTTTTAGAAAAATCATTTTTTGTCGAAATCAAGTTCAAATGTTTTTAAAAAATTAAAAAAAATCAAAATGTTGTAATTCTTGCGCACATAGCCGTCATATGTGAAAAGGTTATGAGAAAAAAATATAAACTTGGCGTAGGTCATTTTCATGAAAGAAGGCTTCACACAAATGAGCTTCACCTATGAACATGTTCAGAGTTCGTAGAATAGGGAGAGAGGGTTTAGGGTTTGAAAAAAAATTCAAAAAAACAATCAGAAAAATCTCCATAGCTTCATTTTGGAGTGAATAAGAAGGATCTGAACTTACCTTTTCATTTTCATATCTAAAACGTGTTATTCGATAGTTTTGAATTAAAAGCATATTTTTTCAAAAAAATGTAGTAATTTGAATATTAATCAATAAATAGTGAGACTACGTTTTTACCCTATATATATGGAACAAGTGTTAATAAAAATATATGTGTCTCATTTAGGCAAGGTCAAAAAAAACTTGATTTCAAATAGGGTTGTTTACCCTAGCTTTTGAACTCGTTTCTAGCACATTTCTCATTCGGACTGTTCACCTAGGAATATTGGACTTTAAATGCTCGATCAAATACACCACACAGAGCAATGAACCTCAAATGTTCAACTTAAACTTTGGCTCGAATCCAAATTTTGGCCCAAATTCAAATATTGATTTAAATTCAAATTTTGAAGGAAATTTGAATTCTCACTCAAATAAGAAACCAAAGTAGAAGCAACATTATTACAACTGATAAGTTTTCACAGTAGCTCAAATCTACCAAGTTTTAAGATGCCAACATCTTAATACAAATCTACCAAGTTTTAAGCGATCGACTCACCCTCAAATTGACAACACAAACATTTCCCAACAACTTAATTCAAATTTTTGACTTGCTCCTTGTGTTTGCAGCTGGCTTCACCGTCTTGCTCCTGGTTTCCCTAGTTGAGATGCTCTTTTCTTTCACACTCTGTTCCTTTTGATCTTGGGCTTTACTTGTGGTTTTATCTGTGGAGGTGCTGATGGAGTAGTTCCACTCGCCGAGCACTTGACGACCATTTGACGGTCATCTATGGGTTCAGTAATCTTTAAAGGCACGATTGGAAAAATTACCCCCTCCTCTTCCTCTCTT
This sequence comes from Triticum aestivum, assembly GCF_018294505.1. Taxonomy (NCBI): domain Eukaryota; kingdom Viridiplantae; phylum Streptophyta; class Magnoliopsida; order Poales; family Poaceae; genus Triticum; species Triticum aestivum. Next base: position 686,957,846 of record NC_057810.1, read on the forward strand.
ATAGCTTCAAAACCATCAAAGGCCATGGTTTCAAAATCTTCTGCTTCTTCATCTCTTGGCCTTTTCTCCCTAGAGCTGGTAAATAAAATTATAAGCCATAGGCAAAAAAGAGAACAAATGCAAACAAAAAGGTTGCTGCATTCTACAAAGGGTGCAAACACATACCAAGATGCTTCATTTGCTGCTGCATTCTCCACTTCTTCATTTGCTGCTACATTCTCCAATGCATCTTCAGTCTCCATTGCTGCTACATTCTCCACAGCATTGGCTGTTGTCCATCTTTCCTCCTCTCCAAATGATGCATCCACTGCATTGGTACAAAGCCTAGCAATATGCCCCAGAACTCCACATTTTTTGCAAGCATGCTTCTTTGGTAGACGACCCTCCTCACCTGCTCTAATCCTCTGGTTCCTTGGTCTTCCTGGTGGTCTAGTAATGACAGGAGCGTGGAGTTTGAACCCTGGATCTACTATGTTCCATTGATCTTTCCCCAATAGTGCAGGCACATTGTCAGCATAAGCAGCCATAAATTTGGCAACAGAGAAATACTCAGAGAAATATTGATCAACTTCACCATCTGCACCCCCGGTAACGGTCATCATATGTAGGGCATGTATGCATGGCTTCCCACGGATCTGCCATTGCCTACAAGTACATTCTCTAGTACTTAGCTTCACAGGATACCTCCATACCCTATTTTTAGTGTCAGTATAGGTAACCTCTCCCTCATATGTACCAAATTGAATACATTTCATCTTCAGTCCTCTTGCCTTCAAGTGCAATGCCTTAATCAGTGATGGGAGCATTTGATGATCAACATATTGTGTTTCTGCAATTCTTTTGCGAAGATCCATCTTTATCATGATCATTTGCCTCATCTTGTCAAATGCTTGCCACAACAAGAGCCCTTTCACTGACTTGAACTTTGAATTGAAGCATTCTGCAAGGTTACTGGTCACATAATCTACTTTGCAGATTTTGTTGAATTTGCTTCTTGACCACACCTTACCATGATGTGCATCCATGTACTCCCTCACAAGAGGATTTTGAGCATACAACACTCTCAAATGGTGTTCATGCTTCCTTTTGCTGCATGTGTATGATGCTGGCCATAAGTTCTCATCATAAACTTTACCTTTGAACTTCTTTTTGAAATTATACGCTAGGTGTCGCATACATTCCCTATGCTCTACTCCAGGGAATACAATTTCCACTGCACTCTCTAAACCCTTGCAAGCATCTGTGTGTATAGCTAAACCTGGGGGTGTGCCTATAATGTTGCGCAACTGCTGTAGAAACCAGACCCAACTTTCCTCAGACTCTGCCTCCACCACACCAAATGCAACTGGGAATAGCCAGTTGTGTCCATCAACTGCAGAAGCTGCTACTAGCTGTCCTCTCCATCTTCCGGTCAAATGTGTAGCATCTACAGCCAAATAGGGCCTGCAACCATCTAGAAACCCATGCTAGCAAGCCTTGAAACAAACAAATCCCTTCTGAAGCACTCCTTCTGAAATGACTTCCCTTTTATTTTGAATTGAACTGTATGCTTGTCAATCTCTACAACACTCCCTGGACTTGCCATCTCCACTTCAGCTTTGAAAGTGTAAAGCAGCTGAAAACTGTCATTCCATTGACCATTAGTTCTTTCAAGAGCCTGTTCCCTAGCATTGAAAATTCTCATGTAAGGAATTTCTATCTTGTACTTCTCAAAAAGCTTCCCATGGAGTGCTGTTGGACCAAGTCCAAGTTCTTCTCTCAGCCAATCCAATATAGCACCTGCCACCCACCTAGTTTTGCAAGCTTAGTTTTGGCCTTCCCCCCTCCCCCTCCAGGTGGACAGGTGTGCTTGGGTGGGTTTTTCTTTATCTAAAACAAAATAAAAGGGTAAAAAAACAGTTAAGAAACCTTACTCAACAATCTGAAACTAAATTACTAACTGAACTTGGATTACCTGAATATATATGCTCTTTCTCATACGAGATGCATGCAACTTCCACCTGCACCTAGGATATGGACAAAAAACTGTGAACCTTGCTGGCTCACTCCTTTTAATCTTATAGGTGTTTTCAGATATAATGCACCATGTTGTCACTGCATTCCGACAGTCCACCATTGATTGGAAAATGGTACCTACACTAAGCTCAAGTTTTTCCCTGTTCCACTCAATTGTTGGCATGTCATCACCATCGTATTCATCCTCGATTAAGTTGTCCATGTTCTCCACCTTCTCTTCATTGTCAGTGTCATCAAACCTAGCTTGGCTGATGGGCTCCTCCATATATTCGTCATCCACTGCTTGCTGACTGGCTACATCGACCAGTTCAGGAAACATCATCTTGTCTTCATCATCATTTGTAGGCACTGCCTCGTCAGGTTCTGCATCTTCTTCTACACCAACTGCAGAAGGTACACGAGAAGCAGCAGCTGAATCGGAACCAGAATTGGCACCAGGCATGTTGTGGCTCCATGAACCACTTGCTTTACTTGGTGTCGACCTACAAGGAGTGCCGGGGTGCTGGCTATTAGCAAAGACAGATGATGTCTGAACTCCCTTCCCCTTCACCCGTTCTGCGCGTGGCTGAAGCACATCGATTTGGAGTTTACCGAATCAGCATCCAGCAATCCCAGCAAAAAGCAACGGCATATGATCGTCGCAAGTTAGTGGGAGAAATCTTTGCTCATCACTGCTGAAGTAATTCAGTTCAACAGCATCGGCATCACTCCAGGGATAGGTGTTTCTGAGCTCAGCTCGCAAATCTTTGAAAGATATGCTGGTTTCTACCACTTTGGGATAGAAAAATGATGAAATCAAATGCGATTTAGTACCATGCAGCACACTAGTTTCCATTCTAATCACCAGCCGGAAAGCCAGCGCGGGATTAATCCTATTTTGTTGAAGAAAATAAAGGCTTCAGTTAGCCGGGTAAAATCGAGCACAAATTCGAACGATTCAAGCAAACAGAAGTCAAATACGGCCTACAATACGACTTAGAACGTCAACTCGAGAGGAAAGAACGCTTACCCAGGTTTAATCCATGAATTATCTGCCGCGGATTCGACCCAATCCTCTCCACGGTCTACTGCATTCCAGGCGTCCTCACTCAACATCGCTTTGTAATCCTAGATGGGGAGGTGAGCTATATCTAGCGGAGATGCAGCATCGCCGATGAACGGAATAGGGGCATAGGGTGGAGGAAACAACTGCGTGGACGCGACACGACGCAAGCGGAGGGGGCGGTGCGGCGCGGTGCAGTGCGGCCTATCTATATCTGTTTCAGATTCAGACAAGCTGCCCAATACGTGTCTCCTTGCGGTCCCACCTGTCAGCAAGCAACAATCAGACGAAGACTCGGCCCCACTCATCAGCAATTAACGGTCAATGGACGGTCAAGACGACAAACGGCCGCTATGAGCATTTGTGAGAGTTTTAGCTAAGGAAGAGGGGAAAAGTGAGCAAACGTTTGGAGTGTGGGGAAAAGTGAGCACAACTAAGGAACCAGGGGCACTAATTTAAATTTCCCATTTAAATATTTGAATGCAAGTTTATCTCGAAACATGGTTTATATCACTCTTTGATGCATAAAACACAACATCCCCCTCTCTCGTACTCCTGCTCTCTCTCTCTCTCTCTCTCTCTCTCTCTCTCTCTTTGTGTCTATGTGTGTGGGGGGGGTCTTTCTAGTTCGCATGCATATATACTCCATCTATAGGCCTCTTGCACACTATGTATGATTCTCTAGTCCAAGCTAGATATCTTGGGTGCACTCATCGTACGCACACAAATTCCTTGGCTCATTGCTCGTAACTCTCTCACGCACCACTCTGTTGTCTCGGAGCTCTTCCCTCTGTCTCTCAAACTCTCAATCTACCTGGGTCACACATACACATGCATATCTCACTCGCACTCTATAGGCCCATCTAAAACTCTATCTTGCTCCGTCGTTCTCTCTCCATCTCACACGCACACACTACACAATCTCATTTCTAGCTAGCCAAGTATGATGGCCTCTCACTTAATTGTAGGCACACGCAGTCCCTCTAAATGTATACGACTAGCTAATCTTAGTCTCCATCACAAACATGTGCATGGTCTATCTTGATTTCTCTCGGGGCATCTTTCTATCGCGCATGCACCTCCCTCGATCTCCTACCCATACAGTCCCCTAACAATCTTGAGGGGATCTCTCTATCACAAACAGACCCTCTCTCCCTCCCCATGCGTCCATGTTCTCCATGTGTCCCTCTCGACCTTTGTTCCTTGTTGGCCAGACCTCTATTGGACATGTGCTATAGGGTTGTCTCTCTCCGTTGCAAACAATCACACACTAGCTTTGTTCGTGTATCTCCTCGCCTCGCCTTTCTATCTTGGAGATGCATGCGTGATATGTTTGCATAAGAAAAAAAACACACTCTCTCTAATTTATCGTTTGTTGTCAGTTGTCACTTTCTCTTTCACACACAAACTCTTTTTGCACACTTACTCATTCTCCTTCACACGCACTTGATCTCTCTCGACTTAGGCACTCTCTTCGGTCCATAGCATATAGATTTATTGAAAGTCCAAGATCACAAAGTTTGACCATGTACGTGGAAAAAACAATTACATCTAGAACGACAAACATATACCATTAGATTCACCATGAGATGTAGTTTCGTATGATGTATCTTTGGTATTGTAGATATAAATAACATTTGCGTAAACCTGATCAAAGTTTCCAAAGTTTGACTTCTAAAAAATTTACATGCACTACATTATCGAGCGGATGGAATAGCTCTTTCCCCCTCTTAGCTATCTGACGCACCACTAAGCCTTATCGGGGCTCCTCTATCTCTCTCAAACTTTATATCTCCCTGTTTCACACATACACATGTCTCGCTCACGCTATACATATAGACCCATCCAACACTCTCCACCCTTGTTCTCTCTCTATGTGACACACACCCCCCTAAGTACTATAATCCCTCACTCCATCTTAGGTGCAAGCACTCCCCACCCTAAGTATGATTATCTCTCACTAGCCATCAGGAACACACGTATTGTCTCCTTCCATCCATACTTCTATCTCGATATCTCTCGGGGTATCTTCTATCATGCACACACCTTGTCACTCGATCTCCCACCCATGTAGTCCCATCACGATCTCCAGGGGATCTCTCTATGACAAACATACACTCTCTCATCCCCATGTCTCCATTTTGTCCGTACGTCTCTCAAGACCTCTCTCCCTTGTTTGTCAGACCCCTCTTGGCCACGTGCTATGGGTCTTTCTCTCTAGATTGAAAACAACCACACACTATCTCCTCACCTTGCTTTCGTTGTCGAAGATGCATGTGTGATATGTTTGCATAAGACACACACGCTTTTTCTCTACTTTTATCGTGTGTTGTCCATGTCTCTTTCACACACGCACACACACTTTTTTCACTCTCTCTATATATAGTTAGGGACTCTCTCACGTCCATAAGCATATGGATGTTTTGAAAAGACAAACCTCAAAAAAGTTTGACCATGTATATGTGGAGAAAAACATTTACATCTGGAACGATCATTAGATTCATCACAACATGTACTTACTTCATACTATCATTTATCTTTGGTATTGTATATATAAGTAATTTCTTTATGAACTTGGTCAAAGTTTCAAAAGTTTGACTTAAAAAAAAGATTGGAACTACATTATCGAACGGAGGGAGTAGCTCTTTCTCTTTCTCTCTCTGCTATCTCTCACGGGCCTCCCTCTCACTCGAACTCTCTATACTGACGGATTATACGCTCACTATGTCAGTGTATAGCTCTGTATATTGTTTTGGTGATTGGTCAACCAGTCCACATGCTGCCTTGTCAGCTCATGCTCTGTATCTTCGTGTGCTAGCCCATGCGGCAGTGAGTGAAAATAAGCAAACTAGAGGCCCATCTGACACGCGATGAAGTAAACAAAGTTGAAACCACTCGGTGTGGCACCCCGCATGCTAGTAAATTGAGGGTGCATTGAGGACACACTTCTTCCGCATGAAGGACACACTCGCGCACAATTCACCACTATGCGGCGGCATGCATAGAAGGACGCGCTCGCGCACACCCAGCACACAACACACACCAGCACACGTGTACACCAGTGTCGCCGCCGGTTGAGATGGACAACCAGGCAGCCAACAAGCGGAGGCGGCTCTAGCCAAAAACGCATCTGGCGAGACTGGACTTCATCATCAGCCTCCCCGATGACATGCTGGTCGTCATCATCGGCCTCCTCCCCACCATATCTGTCGTGCGGACCGTCTCGCTCTCCAGGCGGTGGCGCCCCCTCTGGCGCTGCGTCCCCCTCAACCTCACCGTCGACAGCTGCCTCTATGACATGGATTGCAAATGCATGGCTGCAGTCTGCAAGATACTTTCATCGCACTCTAGGCCAGCCATACTCCTTGACATCCGCATGTTCAGTACCAACTGCAAGGTCCAACCCATGTTCGACGAGTGGTTCTTATCCCCCACCCTAGATCAGCTCGAGGAGCTCAGTTTTGAAGCTAGACGATGTCGCTGTCTGCCGCCGTCCGCGCTCTGCCTCATGCCAACACTACGCCGCGCCAGCTTCAACTCCTGCTATCTTCCCTAGATTAATGCCGCGCCCACCCTTCTTCTCCCTCAACTCAAGCAGCTCGACCTTTTCGACGTTGTCATCTCGAAGAAGGCTATGGAGCACCTACTTCGCAGCTGTACTGTGCTCGAGTACCTTCGTCTTGAGAAGATCCATGGGTTCATTAGCCTCCGCATCGCCTCCACAAATCTCCGATGATTTTATGTGTCTTGCTGGCCCCGCAACAAGACATCAATTGGGAAGAGATCGCTCCAGCTGTTCCATGTTATGGTTATTGAGAATGCGCCTTTCCTTGAGAGATTGCTTGTATCGGATCTAGAAGGTCCAACAAAAATCCGGGTCATTAGCGCCCCGAAATTACAGCGTTGGTGTACTCGTCTTCCAAATTCTCCGAACTCTTTATTGGATCCGTAAGCGTTCAGGTACAACACTCATCTTCTTCTCCGTCTTCTTGAAATTCACATTTTTAAATTTTTCTTGATGTATTTACGACCGTCTTCCAGAAAATGATTCCCACAAGCTTGACCCAGTCTATGCGCACAGTTAAGATCTTGGCAATAAAATCTATCGGCCTCAATCTGGATCAAGTTGTTGGATACCTTACATGCTTTCCGTGCACGGAGAAGCTACTCATCGAGGTGAAACTTCTTTCCTATTAGTAAATGGTAATCACAACTTAGCTCAATTTTTTTGTAATTTTCCCAAATTACGATGACAAGTGTAGTGTTTAAAATTGCATCTATGCACTGCACCGAAAGAAATGTTTTTAGTATTTTTTTCTCACATGATTACCTGCATCGTTTTTTTTGTTGTACTACTATAGTAGCCTAGGCTAGTCATAGTGGAAAGTAACTTAGACTACTCCAGTAACTCTATGGTTACCCTAAGAGCAAGTACTACCTCTGTCCTGGTTTACTCTTCCTATTTTGTAGTATCAAAATTTGACCATAGATTTAACTGAGAAAATGTTAATGCATGTCACTAAGAACTATATCGTTGGATTCGTATTTGAACATAATTTCAAATGGTATAATTTTAGTGACATGCATTGGCATTTTCTTAGGTAAATCTATGGTCAAAATTTTATACTAAATACGAGGTAGTACAAAAGTGGGATATAACGGCCCTCCACTATGTAGGCCAAAACACGTGCCAAATTCACTTGTGATGCATTCGGCATCGATGCCCCTCCATTGCTCACCTGGTGCCCCAATCTGGATCACCTATACTTTGCTCCGGTGCCAAATTAACTCACGCAATGAAAACACACTTGCGTGGGAGAGAGAGAGGACTGAGGCAAGAAAAAAACACTTGTTTGGGAGAGTGAGAGGCTGGTGTAGTTGGTTTGATTGATATTTTTATACATGTGGGTCGGTGTGCACAACGGTGACAACTCTCTCACATCGCGAGAGCGGTGCCAAAATCTTTTGATTTGACATCGATGCGTATTATGAGGCATACTTTTGCGAAATATGGCATCGGCCACATAGTGGAAGGCAACAAATGCCCATGCTCCTCACGTGCTCCTAGGTAAATGAGATGAAAGACAAAGAGAGAGAGAGAGTGAAAAATATCACTAGCCAGCCAACCCTGTCGTATGAGTGAATGATATTGGTACCTCTTGATGACACGACAATCTTATACGGCTAGCTGCTGTAATATGTTCTCTTCTTTTGCACATAAAAAAAGACCCAAAAGTGAAAAATGTGCTGCACTATAACAATATCATTGAATGCCTTGATCTCCATCTTACAGAAATTTATTTGATCGACTATCAAGGCAGCACATCTGAGATTCAATTGGCCAGGTTCTTTTTTCTGGAGGCAAGTGTGCTCAAGGTAATTAGGTTTGGCGTTCTCTGGCGCAACAATGAATGGCGTGCTGATCACCGCAAGCGTCTAAGCCTAAATGACACAGTCTCCGCAGAAGCTGAATTTGTTTTTGAGACATCAAGTGGCCAGAGACTCGAAAACTTATTTGCCCATTAGTGACTTGTCAGGGCGCTGGATTATAGTTTGTAAGATAATGCTGCATCCACCTAAAGTAATGAAAGTTCTTACGTAAACCTCCTAGTAATTCCCTCTTCGTAGGTGCAACATTACTCCTAACATTTGTAATATCAGTTTGAAACTTGTAATATTGATGTGTCCTATTCCTGCGTTTTTAACATCCTGCGAATCAAATAGGTCTTGAGTTGGTGATGATGTTGTGCCTGCCATCTTGCACCGATAGCCATCGGATTTAGATCTGACACATACAAACCAAACTTCTCCAGTTTTGAAAAAAGATGCCCGCACTTGTTCCCTATTTACAAACAACTCCTTGTCTCTCACAATCAGCCTTATCTCCTCCCCACGACATCTAGAAGGCCATGGAAAAATCTGGCGTGATGGCCACTGCCGGCGCCGTCGACCCCCCAATCTTGGTGTTCTGTGCAATGCATGGGCATCTACGCACGGGAAATTATGTCGAACATGGCTAGTTGTAAGAAGGCTAGGTATACAACCATGATGATAGTGACTGCAGATGGTGAGGCTGACTATGGTATGCCGAACACGGCGCCTATACTCAGGTGTCATCTCCGGCGCAGGGTCTTGTCACTTCACTGTGAGGAACAGCACATAATAATTTGACCACGGGCAGTACAGTGCTACTACATTGGTAGTACTACTACTGGTACTAGCACCACCATCTTGATTTAGTAGTACTACCACGTCCATCTGGATTTGGTATTTGACTAGCAATATCTAGTAATGCATGTCACAAAAAATGTACTACTCCCTCTATAAATAAATACATGGTGTATTGTTTTATTCCTATCAGCGAGATAACTTAATGTCTTTTTGCTACTTAATAGGATTACATGCAATGAACTAACCACTGCATGTGATGTTTGGTAGTCTCAAGTCATTGAAAGCATGCATGGCCCACATATCTCATTGGTTGATATGTCATGAAATAAGAAACGAGGAGGGAGTTAATGTACCGTGCCTAAGTGTTTTGGGATTATTTGTTTTTCGTAAGGTGACTTACACAACATTTTTGGTTACATGCATTAACATTTTATTAGTTAAATCAAAGGTCAAAACTTGGCGGAAAATGCAAAGGGGACCAATAAACCAGTAAACATCAAAGTTCTCTCGTTTGGCCCCAACTAGAGGTCCGGTGAGATGACTATACTGCACCAGCATGAAGGGGGACGCAACTTCACTGACTTAATGCACCTGCCTTTGGGTGTATGACACGTGGGTCCAACGGGTGGCTGGCCCACCTGTCATAGAGCCAAAGGCAGGTGCAGTAGAGGGGCGAGGAGTAGATGGCCAACACACACGTGAATTCAACGCAGTCTGCACTTCTCGTATAAAGGCTCCCGCCAGTCCAATCTACGAAATCCTACGCACCTACGCACCTTAACCAAGGGCAAGAGTGATCACTTCAATCGCAAGATCAGTTGACTACAAGCTAGACCCGTGGAGGCGATGAGCGCGAGCATCAGCCGGCATGTGCCAGATGGTCCACAACACCGTCCTACGGCCCGGCACCGAGGAACGTCTCCAGGTAGTGCTTGAGGCCGCCAGGTCGAGGGGCCACTTGGATGACAGCTTCGTCTCCTTGTTCGACGAGGTCCTCGTCGGCTTCCTCGACAAGTTCACCGTCGTCAAGAAGCTCGCGGACGACCTTGACATACACCTCCAGCCCACGTGCCCAGGCTCTGTGATGCCTGCCACCCTCAACAGCCTCTATGGTGACAACCTCTTCGACGCACTGGTGGCCCTGCGACTGCCCGGCCGCCATCGCGCTGGAGAATGTCCACCTCGAGGTCGCGCTCACCGCGTAGCGCCTGGCGCAGCAAGACACCATCGACATAATCACCCACGTCTACACGCAAATCGTCCATAAGGACTACTACATGAAAGAGGAGGATGAGAGGACGCTGGCCTTCTTGGACCGCAGGGTAACCTAGGACGACATTGTTCAGAAGCACGTTGAGCTTGCCGCCAACGCCGCTGCTCCTCACACGTCGGTTGGCGACCCTGTGCACTAGGGCGTGAGGATGTCATTGATGGATCCATATGTATCTTTATCTTTTCGTCAAATCCATGTAGTAGTATATGGTACTACTAGTAATTATCTTACCATTCACATAAACTTCATAATTTTCATATGTACTCCATGCATGAACCGCTCCAGAACTAAACTTCTCATTACTCTAGGGAAAATCGTTATTTCTATCTATCGGTCGCGCCATGGAGCAGAACCAAATTTTACAACTTACAAAATCAAAAGGAAAAGCCTGCCTTGTTCGCGTTGCAACCCAAAACGGTTGGTCCGGTACTCCATTGAAGGGGGAATGCATGTTGTGTTGCATTTTCACTTACAAGTGGGACCACAGCTGAGCAAACCGACTATCGGCAAACCCCCACCCCACCCTCCGCGATGGCTAAGAAAACATGAGGGAGAAGATATGGTTGTAGCATGGACCCAAGAAAATTGGTGTCGGATGGGACTCGTGTGGGTGGCGTGTGCCGTACTGCTAGACATGAATGCTAGTTAAGGCTCATGCCACCCCACTATATCGAGGTGCTAGTTACGTAGAACAAATTTCCTGGAGTCCGTGCTCATCCCTCGTCTATCTCTCTTCTCAGCCATGCAGCAGACGCGCGGAACCCATCATCTGTTTGCTCATATGCGGTCCCACATCTCAGTGAAAACGCAAGAGGACCCACTAAACCTGCACATATTTCACCTTGATGTGCTGGTGATGAAAAACAAATCCAATAAAGATCTTCAGTGGCCGCTTTTGGAGTTACTCAAGAGTAGTAATATTCTATTTATAGTTTAACCCAAGATGCACATCACGTGGCTTCAACTACCACTCCATTTTCTTGCATGACATGACCGGGATGCTGGATGTCCCACGTGTCGACAAAATGAGGAAGAACTCGACCAAATCTTCAGTTATGCTCTCAGTTTAGACTAGTTGTGCTAACTTAAAATTTTATTGTGTACAATGGATGCAAGTTTTGGTATTGGGAAGAAGAGTACATCGATATATTGATACAACGCAATTTAGTAGATGTTCTAGCACTTTTAGCTAGCATAGAGGCTAGAGACGAGACTAGTGTACCTGTTGATAGAATAGAGTCTAGACATGAGACTAGATGTGAGGAAGCAATGTCTACTTCTTTACGCCCGAAGAAGAAAGAAGCACGCAAGATCGAGCCTCCACAGATCAACAATGAATGCATCGAGAAGGCACTAATCCAACTTACAGGAGCAGTTATGGAAGTTGGATATCTTCTAAAATGTATTCTTGTGGTTCTTGTTTTCTTTGGTGTTGCTTTTCTAGTCAAATTTTGGTGATGTATTTCCATGTACCAAAAATCAATGATGAAAAAAAGATATGTATTTGCAAAGAAATATGTACGTGGCCGGGATGCATCCGCGCGTTCGGTGCACGGCCACCGCATCCGAGAAATGGCCCTGACACGACCCCATTGCCCTACCTAAACGGACAGAATCCGGGCAAAACGGAGGTCCATTTGGGGTCATGCGTTGGAGTTGGCCTTACAAGTGGGACCGCAGTTGAGGAAACCGACTATCGGCAAACCCCCACCTCGCCCCACGCGCGATGGCTGAGTTAGAGAAACGACGAGGTTGTAGAGATTGTTGTAGCACGGACTCCAAGTAATATGGTGTCAGATGGAAGTCGCACTGGTGGTGTGTGTCGTGCTCCTGGACGTGAATGCTTGTTCTGGCCCATACCACCCTACTACTCCTACTATATAGTAGTAGTATCGAGGATTCGAGGTGCTGGTTACGTACAGCGAACACATTAACATATGGCCCACCTCACACTGTGGCCAAATTTCCTGGAGTCTGTGCTAGGTTAAAAAGTATTCTTTGTGAGGGTGGGTGGCTGGTCTCAAGTTTAAAACTTGTTGTATTACGTATACGTAGACGTAGAGATAGTGCAGCAGTTCTGAAAGTTTGAACCCAAACATAAGAATGCAATTTCTACTGGACTCATCCGAGGACCTAGGATGATGGGATTCGCAGCTACAGCAAAAACACCCGCCCGACGCGTGAAGCATGTGAAGCTAGTACAAATAGTGTACTACTATTGTTGATTGGCCTCATCTAATAACCTATTGCAATGCACGTACAATTATGTATTCGAAAAATATTTTTTTGCCTCATCGCAGCACCCACTCAGAGAAGCGACTCGAAAGCCATTCATAAATTTAGTAAGTTTATCACAGGCATATCATTTTATTACATACAACAGGTCATCAACCCACAACGACAATGAGGATACATTATAAATACTAAAGTTTTCATCACACAACAAATAACAAGCAATGAAATGAACTTCAACTCAACCAATCCTCGGCGTTGGAAAAGTCTTGCATTGAACCACAAGTGATTCTCTGGGAAGGGACATCTATTGTCAATCTCGAGACCAACGCAGGACTGATCATATAGGCTGAAGCGGCCTACTATACGGAGTACGAGATGGTAGCCATGGACATGGTCGGCCCTATTTGAAGAGAATACTAATAAATAACTTTGATGTGTCCCCTCAACTCGCAAAACGACGAGAAACTTGCTTACCTTCTCCCTCGCCAACGCGTGTGCGGTGGCTCGTAGCACGAGGAGAAACTTTTGCTTACAAGCGGTGGACGTGCAACAGTTCATTTGGTGTCATATTGCCGGAAGTACTACTATAGTACCATCATTATTGTTCGACGTTCAGAAGAGGAGAAGAGCCAAGCCCAAGGTCACCTACTAACCTAGTACAGTACTACTATAGCCAAAGCTGGTCCACCTTTTTAGCACATGGTTAATTAATATAGGTGGCTATTGTAGTGGCACATCATTGAGAGCAAGTACTCTCTTCGTAGGATCAAAGGAAGTGAAACAAAAGTTGGAGTGGATGCTAGATTGCCAAATAAAACATCATTACATAGGAAAAAAACTATAGCATTCTATCCTATGAATCAAATGACCAATGTAGGAAAATTATGAGGGGGGTCTCTCCAACAGTGTTCCTCGGCTCACATCTAGCATCACGGTGGTCGAGCTTGGAGTCATTCATCTGGTACTCGTGGCATCTCAGATCTGGACAGAAGGTGATGCGACCTCTCACTTCGTCCGCCATTTGAAGTGGCACGCCGGTGGAGGACTAGCATACTCCAATATTAGGTTGGCTCTATGTGATGTGGCAACTTCATATACTAACCAGATGCTAGCTATACTACTACGGTACTCACACTCCAAGAAGTGACTCGAAAACCATTCATAAATTGACTCTATGACATGCATTTGCAAATGTACCATTCATTACATACAACAAGTCATCAGCACACAACAACAACGAGGATACATGTTGGATTATAGATTATTTCCAACAAAACATTCTAGTAAATACATAAGTTTTCGTCACACAACAAATAACAAGCAATGAAATGAACTTCAACTCAACCAATCCTCAGCGTTGGAAACGCTTGCTTTGAACCATAAGTGCTCTGGGAAGGGCCAGCTATTTTCAATATCGAGAGCAATGCAGGACTGATCATCCAGGCTGAAGCGGCATATATCAGGAGCAGGGTAGGGAACTACCACAAAGTCCAAGGTATAGATACAATTGCTTCTCATAAATGGTACTAGTAACGTTGTGTCAATATGATACGTCCATTTTGCATCATGCTTTGATATTGATATTTATTTCATATGGGTTGTTATTACACATTACGTCACAATACTTATGCCTTTTCTCTCTTATTTTACAAGGTTTACATGAAGAGGAAGAATGCCGGAAGCTGGAATTCTGGGCTGGAAAAGGAGCAAATATTACAGACCTATTCTGCACAACTCAAAATTCATGAAACTTCACGAAGGCATGTTTCGGAATTAATAAAAAATATTGGTGAAAGAATCAACCAGAGGGGACCCACACCCTGGCCACGAGGGTGGGGGCGCGCCCTACCTCTTGGGGGCGCCCCCTATCTCGTGGGCCCCCTGGCAGGCCACCGGTGCCCATCTTTTGCTATATGAAGTCTTTTTCCCTGGAAAAAATCATAAGGAAGCTTTCGGAACGAAGCGCTGCCGTCTCGAGGTGGAACCTTTGCGGAACCAATCTAGGCCTCCGGCGGAGCTGTTTTGCCGGGGAAATATCCCTCCGGGAGGGGGAAATCTTCACCATCATCATCACCATCGATCCTCTCATCGGGAGGGGGTCAATCTCCATCGACATCTTCACCAGCACCATCTCCTCTCAAACCCTAGTTCATCTCTTGTATCCGATCTTTATCTCAAAACCTCAGATTGGTACCCGTGGGTTGCTAGTAGTGTTGATTACTCCTTGTAGTTGATGCTAGTTGGTTTATTCGGTGGATGATTATATATTCTGATCCTTAATGCAGTGGTGAAAGCATCACTCCAAAACCGAAACGGAACAGATGCATGGGCCAAAAGAGTAAGACCAGCTTCAACAATATGACGATGCTTACATTCGACTGAACCATTCTGCTGATGTGTATGTGGACATGCTAAACGATGAGCTATCCCAAGCGACTGAAAGAAAGAGTTGAGGTTGCGATACTCGCCCCCCCAGTCTGACTGGACATGAACAATTTTGTGCTTGAGAAGACGTTCAACATGTTTTTGAAACTGAACAAAAATATCAAACACATCAGATTTGCGTTTAATAAGGTAAAGCCAGGTAAAGCGACTATAAGCATCAACGAAACTGATATAGTAATTATGACCACTGACAGAAGTCTGAGCAGGACCCCATACATCTGAAAACACAAGTTCTAAAGGATGTTTCACCTCACGACTGGACTCCGAAAAAGGAAGTTGATGACTCTTCCCCTGCTGACAAGCATCACACACTGCTACATCTTTATTACTAGACAAACTAGGAAGCTCATGACGACGCAAAATATGACGAACAATAGGTGTGGCCGGGTGACCAAGACGAGCATGCCACTGTGACAGAGAGACCCGAACTCCACTGAAAACACGAGCGACACCAGGATGCTCCAGACGGTAGAGGCCCTGGCACAACCGCCCACTAAGAAGAATGTCCCTCGTGCCCCGATCCTTAATAAAAAGATCAAAAGGGTGAAATTCACAAAGCACATTATTATCACGTGTGAGTTTAGGAACTGAAAGAAGATTACGGGTCACAGATGGAACTCGAAGAACATTGCAAAGCTGAAGACTCCTATTGGCATGTCTAGTGAGAAGAGATGCTTGACCAATATGAGAGATGTGCATACCTGCTCCATTGGCGGTGTGGATCTTGTCGGAGCCATGATAGGGTTCACGAGTGTGAAGCTTCCCCATCTCGCTGGTTAGATGCTCTGTCGCCCCAGAGTCCATGTACCAGTGTGGATCGATGGAGTAGGACTGAGTGTGTCCCTGTTGCTTCTGCGGCGCGGGACGATCAGCCATGGCGACCTGACGGGCATTGTTGCGTGTATCTTTGCCGTCATTGCCAAGACCAAGGAAGCTTCGCTGGAAGCGCTTATGACACTTGGAGGCCCAGTGCCCATCGCGGCCACAAAGCTGACACACACGTGGACCGCCAGCCCCAAGGGAGACCGGGGTGATGAAGAAGAGCGGCCACCCTTGGTGGCGGCGTTGGCCGAGAGGGAGCCAGTGCCCCTCGTGCGGCGAGTCTCGACCCGTTGCTCAGTGAGAAGGAGCCGAGAGAAAACCTCGTGTGCCAGCATGGGTGTCGAGTTGCCCCGCTCGTTGATGATCTCGACTAAGGCATCATACTCCTCATCAAGACCATTGACAATAAATGAGTTGAACTCAGAGTCGGTGAGGGGCTGTCCAATGGAGGCCAATGTGTCGGCGAGGCCCTTGACCTTGTTGTAGAACTCAGTGGCAGTGGAGTCAAGCTTCTGACACTCTCCAAGCTGACGACGGAGTGCAGAGACACGAGCCTGGGACTGCGCTGCAAAGGTGCGCTCAAGGATGGTCCAGGCCTCATGAGACGTCTTCGCGAAGACAACAAGGCCGGCAACTGCCGGCGAGAGCGACCCCTGGATGGAGGAGAGGTTCGCCTGGTCCTGCCCCGTCCAGACGCGATGGGCCGGATTGTAGACCGGACCGTGCACGCTGTCTACCAGCGCGGGTGGGCAGGGAAGCGATCCGTCGACGTAGCCTAGCAGGTAGTGACTCCCCAAGAGCGGGAGAACCTGCGCACGCCAGAAGATGTAGTTGTCGGCGGAGAGCTTGATGGTGATGAGATGACCGAAGTGAAACGGTGGCGGCGAAGACGATCCCATCGAGGAGGCTGCCTGGGGTGCAAACACCATGGAGGCAGCCGGAGGCACCGAAGCCGATGCGGGAGGAGGCGGGACCGCAGCCAGGGCGGGCGCCGCAAAGCTCGCGGCCGGTGCGGACGCCGCAAGGCCCGCGGCTGGGGCGGACGCCGCCAACCCCGCCAGCGGGGCAGTGTGATCCGCTTGCGGCAGGAGCGGCGGGACGACGCCTGCGGAGTCCACAGCGGACGGCGGCGCCGCGGTGTGGACCACGAGGTCACGCCCAAGCGAGGGCGCCGGCGGCGTGGAGAAGACGGAGCCGATGCTCCTTGTCCCGATCGGAGCCGGAACAGAGACGACATCGAGCGGGAGGTTGAGCAGAGCCGCAAGAGAGGCCGGGAGGAAGCCCGCAGCAGTGGAACCGGTGGTGGCGGCGCTCGACATGGCGGCGGCGCGATCGGTGGCGCGGCGGCGGCGGTGAAGGCGGCGGCGGCTGCGGCGGCGGTGCGGGTATTAGGGTTTAGAAGCGGAAGCGATCGTAACCTAGCGTGATACCATGTAAGACAATAAGTTTTGGGGAACCAGCACAACCCTCTAGGTACATCGGTACAGAAGCTATACATAGTCTAACAGTAGACATTGACGTGCGTTGCGAAACCAAGCCACCGGCCAGAAAGTTTCGAAGGTGTGGTCATTCGGTTGGCCGTTGAATTACCCTCGGTCCCGGCAAGAGCTGGACGCAGCGGCGCGCGTCGGAACTCAGGATTGGTCTGCGAGGCAGTAATTCCGTCCTGGTCAGCTCCTACTGTGCTAGCTTGCTACACGCGCCGAAAGAGATGTGACGTCGCGTACGTGTATCACTTTGCATGTCCGGCAACCAGTGAGCGCCATGCACGTAGCCACGTACCCTACCCTAGCGAGCACCATATTTTCTTCGGTCGTATTGTATCGTACAATAATCCATGACCTCTCGTTCCCTTGTAGTACGTGGAAACGTGGAGTCGGTAACTCGGTATGGCACGCACGTCAGTCCATGGATCGGAATGCGACGATAGATCGAGCGGCTAGCTGCATGTGCTAGCATAATCCGTGGCGTCTCTCCAAGGATACAGTACGTCCATCTGTCAGGGGATTCGATGCATGCAGCATGCATGCGTACTTTTGTTGGGTGGTGCAAAGACTTTGACACTAATGTCCGGCTGCAATTTTTTGCTTACTGAGATTTTTTTAGTAACTTTAATTGGCCGGCAATTGATCGCGGGCAACCCATGCTGCCGTAGATATGGACCTCATAATTCACCAGTTCATTCTTATTTACAGCCATAACATTCACCTTGGTTGGTCTCTTTGGGAAGAAATATTTTAGGAGACGGTCGAGTACTTTCGACGACGACCGGGCTGTCAAAGCTGGCCGAGGCGTAACGGGCACCTACTTTATTTACTGTACGCCCGTAAGATGCCGGCCACTGCCAGCCATGGATTGTTGAAAGAAGTCTGTACTTTCTACGAGTGCACGTACGCTGACGGAATCTACCACATGTCGATCGGTTTGAGCCTAATCCCGACCACACGTACGTTCCCGCTAATTAACCACGCCCGTGCAGTATAATACTCCTATATACTAGACGAATGCATGTACGACGACGAGCTAAACAATGGTTTTCGAACAATTGTATAGTTTCTCCATGTTGAACAACGAAAACGACAGGATTAAAATCAAATGATCGCCAGCTAGCTCTGTCTTTCGGTTATATAGTCGTACTTTAGTTCAAAACCGTGATACTTATTTTAGATCGGAGAGAGTAGTGAATTTTTAATCAGACCCAACGACACAGATCTACGGCGTAACAACGACACAGATCTACGGCGTAACAGACCCAACGACACGGCACGGCGTACCTCCCTGCGTCTCGCCGGGATTTGGATCTCGAACCAAGGAGAATATCTCAGAGAGAGAGGACTTGGAGAAGGGGAAAAGAGCAGGGAGGAAAGCTTGAATAAGAAACAATAGTTGTGATTACAATTCGATGCCTCCCACACACGCCAGCCACACGCTTATAAGCCTAATCCACCCACGCCACACGGGCTGAGCCACACAGGCCCAATAACACACGGGCGGGCCTGGCCCAGGTCGTTGCACTCCCCTCCTCTTAACGAACAGCTCGTCCTCGACTGTTCATCAACCGGCCGTTGTCGTTGCAGTCACAGCTGAAGACCATTCCCAAGTCGCCATTGTAATTGGGAGTCCACGCCATGCAATTTTCCATTGCGTGCGTGTGTGTCCACCCACACGAACCAACCTTGTTTGAAGAATTTGAGCCGGTTTGGACAGTTTATCCCCCAGCAGAAATAGAGAATCCATAGTGTCTGAAGTAGGGGTTGGCGGGTCTGCCGGTTTGAGCAGCGAAACGTGCACCACAGGGTGAATCTTGCTAGTCTCTGGCAGGGCCAAACGATATGCAACCTCGCCGACACGTTCAGTGATCTGATACGGACCAAAATACTTGAAACCCAACTTGTGGTTGGAACGTCTGACAACAGTTTGTTGCACATAAGGCTGCAGCTTCAGAAATGCCCAGTCGCCAACTTGAAACTGTCGATCCGATCGATTAGTGTCTTCCTGATGTTTCATCCTGTGTTGAGCTCGCAACAGGTGTTCTCGGATCAATCCTTGCATCAGGTTCCTTTCAGCCAACCATCCAGACAGATCAGAGGACAGAGTACTCTGAAGATTGGCAATGCCCAAGTGTCGAGGTTGATACCCATACAGTACCTGAAATGGGGTTGTTCCAAGTGCAGAGTGGTAGTTTGTATTGTACCAGTACTCAGCCTGAGATAACCAATAAGCCCACTTTTTGGGAGTTGAATGTACCAAGCATCTGAGAAAAGTTTCTAAGCATTGATTCAGTTTCTCCGTTTGACCATCAGTCTGGGGATGATTAGCAGAACTCATATTCATCTTGGTGTCAGTGAGTTTGCACAATTCTTGCCAGATATTGCTGGTAAATATAGGATCTCTGTCAGTAACCAGGACCTGGGGAAGACCATGAAGCTTATAGATGTTATCCACATATATCTGTGCGACTTGTAGAGCAGTAAAGGGATGACATAAGGGAATGAAGTGCCCATATTTGCTGAACTTGTCGATAACCACCAGGATTATGTCAAAGTTTTTGCTCTTGGGGAGACCTCCAATAAAATTCATGCTGACCATATTCCAGGCTTCTTTAGGAATGGGCAATGGACTTAATAGTCCTGGTTTCTTAATATGCTCAGACTTTGCTTGTTTACACACCACACAAGCTTGTACATAGGCTTGGATATCCTGTTTCAATGCTGGCCAAGCAAACAATCCCTTGATGCGTTGGTAAGTGTCCTGGAATCCAGAATGACCTCCAACTCCACTGTCATGCAAAGAAAGCATAATAGCTTGGTGAGCTTCTTTATTGCGGCCCAACCAAATCCTGTCTTTGTACCTTTATCACTCCTTGATGTAGAGTATAACCTTTGTCATTGGAACCAGTCAGGGCCAGTTCTTGCAGTAATTCCCTATCTACCTCGTACTGCTGGTATCCTTCTGTCACAACAGCTAACCATTTGGGTGTGCAAAAGGAGATAGCAGACAACTCCATTGGGGCAGGAGATCTGGATAAGGCATCTGCAGCTGCATTATCCATGCATTTCCTGTAGATGATGTTGTATTGCAGACCTAGCAATTTAAGAAATGCTTTCTGTTGCATGGTACCACTGAGTTTTTGCTCTTGAAGATGTGTCAAGCTTTGATGATCTGTGGAAATAGTGAAAGGAGCATGCTGCAGATAAGATTTCCATTTTTCCACAGCAAGGAGCACAGCCAAGCACTCTTTTTCATATGTGGACAGGGCTTGGGCGTTGAGTCCCAGGGCTTTGCTAAGGTAAGCAAGTGGATGACCTTCTTGCACCAGTACACCCCAATGCCTTGATTACTGGCATCAGTTTCAATTGTGAAATGCTTCTTGAAATCTGGGAGTGCCAAAACTGGTGCTTGAGCTAATGTTGTCTTAAGATGTTGAAAAGCAGCTTCATTGGTTGGTGTCCACGAAAACACAATATCTTTCTTCAGTAAATCAGATAAACTCCTACTAATAATTCCATATTTTTTGATGAATTTTCTGTAGTACCCTGTGAGACCCAGAAATCCTCTGATATCTCTAACACAGGTAGGCCTGGGCCACTGCTGCACAGCTCTGATCTTAGTAGGATCAGTTTGCACTCCTTTGCCACTGATAATATGTCCCAAGTATTCCAGCTCTGTTTGAGCAAAAGAACATTTGCTAAATTTCACAAAGAGCTGATTTTCTTGAAGTATAGTGAAAACCTGATTGAGGTGCTCAAGATGTGTTTTCAAGTCTGGGCTGTAGATTAAGATGTCATCCATGAAGATAAGCACACAATGTCTCAACAAATGGGCAAACAGGGCATTCATAGCCGCTTGGAAAGTTGCAGGGGCATTGATTAAACCAAAGGGCATGACCTTAAACTCATATAGGCCATGATGAGTTTTAAAAGATGTTTTATGTTCCTCTCATTCAACCACTCGTATTTGATGATATCCTGATCGAAGATCCAGCTTAGTGAAAAATGTAGCACCAGCCAACTCATCAAGTAACTCATCCACTACTGGCATTGGATATTTATGGGGCACTGTGACAGAGTTTAACATTCTGTAGTCCACACAAAAACGCCAAGTTCCATCTTTCTTCCTGACCAACAACACTGGAGAAGCAAAAGGACTAGTGCTCTCCTGGATGACTCCTTGCTGTAACATCTGAGTTACTTGTTGTTCAATTTCAGTCTTCTGCATTGGATTGTATCTGTATGGTTTCACATTGATAGGTTTAGCTCCAGGTAGAAGAGGGATTTGGTGATCAAAGGACCTGTGGGGAGGGAGCTTGTCAGGTTCTGTGAAGACTTGTTTGTGCTTGGCCAAAATTTCTTGCACTGCAGGAGGGATGAATTGATCAGTATCAGGGGCTTCCACAATATGATTTAGTTGAATCACTTGCTCCACTGCACCAGTGTTAAGTAACCCTTGCAAATGCTTGCTAGTTATGCCTGTGCAGGAAATGACGTTCTCTCTTATTCCTCTTAGAGTGATCCTAACTCCTTGATATTTGAATCTCATGACCTTCTTTCTCCAGTCCACCCACATAGGGCTCATAGTTTCTAGCCACTGCATGCCCAAGATGATGTCATAAGTGCCCAGGGGTAGCACTTTTAGAGATGTATTGAAGGTGTTTCCTTGACAAAACCATTGCAAGTTAGGAACCTGTTTATTGCAATGTAACAATCCTCCATCAGCCACAGTAACTTTAGCCGCTGGTATTTCTTCCACTGGGCACTGTAGGTGTTTCACTAGCTCTGCACAGATGAAATTTGTGGAACTACCTGAGTCAACTAAGATCAACACTTGTCTCTTACCAACCACGCCCTGTAATTGGATACTATCCTTTGAAGCAGTGCCCTGGGCTGCATGGACTGACAGTTTCATGAATGCTTCTTCTGCTGTTGCTTTATCGACCACGGGCTGTTCGGCTGGCTGTTAAGTTTCAGATTCACTTTCAAAAATTTCAGACATCTGTAGAGCCTCGATCAGTTCTTCCAGTACGTGAAGTTGGACTGTTGTGGGGCACTTGTGTCCTGGACCATATTTCTCCCCGCACTTGAAACATTCTCCACGCGCTCGGCGTTGTGCCCTGAGGTTATCCACTCGATCTGGAGCTCTTTGATGTGTTTCCGGGGGTTTATCTTGTGCTGGTGTTGTTCCCATAATGCCCTGATGCACATAATTTTTGGCATTGGCTCTGTTTTCCCATCTTTTGCTGTATTTGGAGGTATCTTCAGCCAACAATGCTTCTTGTGTCTGTGCCAAGGAGTAAGCTAGATCCACTGAATTAGGTTGTTGCAGCTTGATCGGCGCCCGGATAGCAGGTTTCAGGCCCTCAATGAACCTGTTGATGAAAAAGGTTTCATCGTAGGAGTGGTTATACACAAGCATCTTGTGCATGTGCTCTTCAAACGCATGAGCATAATCATCGACAGACTCAGTTTGCTTGAGAGAGAAGAACACATCAATTGCTCGAGAATACTTGTTCCTGTTGAATTTAGCGAACACGGCCACACACAGAGCGGCCCAGCTATCAATAGTGTGCATTACTTCATATGTCCGCAACCAGAGGGCTGCATTTCCTGCCAAGTGCATAGTAGCGAAATCGACCCATAATTCTGATTGAACATTGTACATCCGGAAGTATTTTTCACACTGTTTTTTCCACCACTTGGGGTTATCTCCCTCAAATCTGGGGAAATCAGAGCGAGGAATGCGTGCGGAGAATTTCCCAGGGGCAGAGTGAAACTGCGACTGCGGTGATCTCTCATAATCGTCATTGTCATCAGATAACTCGTCAGGGAAACGAGCGTGGGATCTAGATTGCTCACCTCGATTCCTCTGCTGGAATGACACGCGCAGACCTCGAGTGTCCTATCCTGAATGGTGCTGATCAGAGCTCTGTCGCTCTGTTTGTGGCGGCTCTGTCCGCCGGCCTTGAGCTGTTGTCGTGCCTGTCGGCTGCTCCAAATTGTCGACGCGGTGTACGATCCCGTCTAGGAACTTTCGCATCTCGGCCATAGCCGCATCGAGGGAGTTGTGCGCGACGAGCACCCGCCCCAGCGTCGACTCGGTGCGGGCCAGCGAGCTCGTGGTCGTCGTGGCCAGCGCATCGAAGGCCTTGGCCGAGGAGGAAGCGTACTTGTCGAGGGACTCCTGCAGCCCATCCAGACGTTCCGCCGTCTTTGCGCCCGCCTCCGACACCGCCTTGCTCTGCACAATCGTTGCCTGGACGAGCTGCTGCAGCTCGGCGATGGTGAGCTCCGCGGCATCCATACGCGACGAGAGATTGGGCTTGGTCGAACGCGCCGTTGGGAAGGTCCTGGATCTACTCAACCCAGCGCAGGTACACCGGAGGTGTTTTGCGCGAGATCACCCGAGGGGATCTGCACCTTTTGCTAGGAATTACAAGCCGATCGAAGGATTGATTGTGAGCTCTGGATGAAAAATTTCAGATCAGAGGAAGCGGATCGATACACGGCTCTGAGTACCAAATGCTACGATTCCGTAGCACCTCCCTGCGTCTTGCCGGGATTTGGATCTCGAACCAAGGAGAATATCTCAGAGAGAGAGAGGACTTGGAGAAGGGGAAAAGAGCAGGGAGGAAAGCTTGAATAAGAAACAATAGTTGTGATTACAATTCGATGCCTCCCACACACGCCAGCCACACGCTTATAAGCCTAATCCACCCACGCCACACGGGCTGAGCCACACAGGCCCAATAACACACGGGCGGGCCTGGCCCAGGTCGTTGCAAAAATTAAGCATCCATCATGGTTCTTGTCACGAGGATTACGGCCGAGCGTGTGTGGATTAGCAGGCAAATTGTTTGGCGACGGACAGAATTGAGCGAGCTAGCGACAGGTCAGATCAAATTTCCACATGCATCCGTCAGCTAGGGAGGTCCGCCTCCCCCTTCGCGGATATCAGATTTTATTTTTACATTTTTTTGAAAAGAAACGTGTTTCCCCCGTCCCAACGTTTATTGAAAAGCAAAGGCGAAACCAACACATCCAAGACATTGCACAGCGCTCGGCAACAACCAAAGTTGCTGTTACAGAAGAAGGGTTTTAAGCTACCCTATTACAGCACAGGAAAAGCCCAGCCAAGAGGCTGACTAACAAAATATAGGCAAATTCAAGCTAGTTCAGGATGCATCCCAGGCTATTCTAAGCAATTCCCCTCTTCGTCGATCCAAAAGCCTTAAACACCGGAGAAGTAACGTATCCGGGGAGTCCGAGCACAAAATTTTTCATTGCCTTAGTAGTCCTCCCACCAGGTCCATGATGCAGTGAATATTTCGCCATTTTCACCCTTGGAAAAGAAATTCATTGCCCAAAATCCATAAGCCCCACAAGGTAGCAGATGTGACAAGATTAACATCCTCTTTTTTCTTTCTTTGTTTTCATAAAACAAACAAGGATATGAAAGATATAGGTAAGGTGATACACATCCCTTCAGAAATTATTTTCCAGATTTGGACAGCTACCACCAATTCAAAAAATAGGTGTTTAATCGATTCTTTCTCACTGCAAAACACACAAGTAGGGTCTTCCACAAGTCTCCTCTTAGCTAGATTATCTCTAGTCAGGCATTTATTATAGTAAGCTAGCCAGAGGAAGACATGAATATTGGATGGAACTTTGGTTTTCCAAATAGTAGTTAATCATTTTATAAAAAGATTTCACTGTGTAAATCCCAGATGGTTCAAGATACCATCTAGGAATTTCTAGGGTAGCACAGGGTGTAAATTTTCTGACTACATCACACAGATCCAACCACTTGTACATGGTGACACCATCCACACATCTTCTAAAAGTTAGTTGTAGAGTATTGCCATCCCACACCTGGGCAATGGTGGCATCTTGTTGTTGACAGATGTCAAAAAGCTCCCAAAATCTGGTTTTTAGGGAACATTCCCCAATCCAAGTATCATGCCAGAAGGCAATGCTCTCACCATTCCCAGGCACCCAGCTAACAAAGGTTCTAGCAGCTTCTAGAGACCAGGTTAAGCTTTTCCAAAAAGGAGAGCCCAGCCCAGACTTGCCCCAATAGATATTGGGCTTATCAGTGGCATACTTGAGAAATAATGATTTTTTTTCAAGTCACTATCTCTCCCATCATGAAACCTTCTCCCCCATGAGGCCAGAAGGGTCATGTTGTATTCTCTGAGATTGGGTACCACCATTCCCCCAAATTCCTTTCTCTTAGTAATTAAGCCGCTATTGGCAAGGTGATATTTATGAGTATCTCCCATGTTACCCCCAAAAAAGTGAGACATCTGTGAAGTAATGGCATCAATGGCCCATTTAGGAAACATCATAATGGACATCAAATAAGCAGGAATGCTAGCAATGCATGTGGTCACCAGGATCAGCTTGCCTCTATAGGATAAATGTTTTCCCAATCATCCAGCTATATTTTTGATGATCATGTCTATAATATGTTGGATGTCCTCCCTCCTCAACTTTTTAAAGTGAAGAGGTACTTCAAGGTATTTGAAAGGAAAATCCCCAAACTGGTAGCAAAAAATCTTTGCAAGCTCATTGTACATATGTAGAGGAATGTTTATAGTAGTAGATCACTTTTACTAAAGTTAATTTTAAGACCATAGAGGTTTTCAAAACATGTCAACACCCACTTCAAATTTCTGGCATAAACCATAGAGTTTTGTAGGAATAAGATGGTGTCATCAACATACTGTAGGCTGATGACACCACCAGGGATCACTTGTGGAAGAAGACCAACAATTAAACCACCTCTAGCAGCTTTGAAAGCATCTTAGAAAACTCATCAGCAACTTAGTTAAAAAGCAAAGAATAATGAGGATCACCCTGCTTCCATCCTTTGCCAGCCACAAAATATGAGCCATTAGTTTCATTAATCTTGACCCGAAAGGTTCCTTGATGTAGAGTACTAAACACCAAATTAACCCATTTAATACCAAAACCCCTAGAAAGGAGCATTCCTTTTAATACCAAAGCCTTCTCATAATCCACCTTAACGACCAAACCATCACCTCCTGATCTATGAACTTCCTGAATGACTTCATGAGCCACCACAACACTCTCCAGTATGAACCTCCCGTTGATGAAGGCAGTTTGATTGGAAGAAATTAGTTTATCACACAAGGGTGAAACTCTAGTAGTCATAGCCTTAGAAAAGATCTTGACAACACAGTTACTAAGGCTAATAGGTCTAAAATTCTTCATCTCCCTGGCTAGACGAATTTTTGGGATGAGTGTAATAAGGGCAAAATTAAGCCTATGCATGTCGAGTCTACCATCTTCAAAATCTTTGACCATCCACATAAAGTCTTTTTTGATGAGATCCCAAAAGGATTGGTAAAATAGAAAAGATAATCCATCAGGACCAGGGGCCCCATTGGCATACTTACTCAGGATAGCTTGCTTGATCTCCTCCTCAGAAAAGGATTTTTCTAGATTAATCCTGTCAGCTTAAGAGACTACCTCCTCCCCTTCCCAAAAGTTAGGTTCAAGATGAATATCAGGTTTAGGATCAAAGGAAAAAAGATTTTTATAAAAATCAGTGACCACTTTCAGCATGTCAGTTGTGGATGTCACTATCCCACTAGGGCCTTCCAATTCAGAAAGGTGGTTTTTTCTATGTCTATGATTAGCCAAGGCCTGAAAATAGGCATTATTTCTGTCACCTTCAAGGATCTTTCTATCTCTAGATATCTGCCACAAAGCAGTTTCCTCTTTTTTCAGATCTCATCCAACTCTTTTTTGATGTCTCCCATCCTAGCAAAATCACCAGGGGATAAATTGTGAGTCTCAGAAGAGACATCTAGCATATCAAGGTCCATAAGAAGGGCTTTCTTCTTTTTCTTAATGGCAACTTCTAAATTAATACGCCAACCTTTATTTTTTCCTAAGAACTCTAATTTCAGCATCCAATTCTCAACAGAGGAGGTCCCAGAGGACACAAAGTTCCAGGCATCCACTACAACCTGTCTAAAACCAGGTTGAGAGAGCCACCATTTCTCAAACCTACCTAAACATCTTAGGACCAACATGTCTCCTGGCCCCTGTGTCCAGCACCAAGGGGGCATGATCACTACCAACCCTGGGGAGGGCAACAAGGGAGGACATGGGAAAATGAGCATCCCAATCCAAAGAAGTGAAAATCCGATCCAAGACAGCAAAACCTGGATTCTCTTGATTATTGGACCAGGTATATTTTCTGTTGGAAACAAAAATTTCCATAAGATTCCAACTATTTATCCTATCATTGAACAACAAAGCACTTTGTTGATCAACAAGGCCAGTACTCTTCTCATTGTTCCCTCTAATCAAATTGAAATCACCACAAATTAGAACAGGATAGGAGTTGGAAACAAAACCATCATGTAACTTAGAAATGCAATCTAGTTTGAACTCAGGGTAAGAAGACCCATATACAATCACCAAATGCCATAAAAATCCATAACTTTTGTTCTTAACAGTAGCTTTAATTGAGAATCTATTATTAGTAAACCCAATCACATCAAACTTATCTTTTTTGAGACCAACGAAAATACCACCAGCAGAACCCACGGCAGGAAATATTTCCAACTAAAAATATTCTTAGGATCCAAGGATCTAAGGAAACCGTCAGAGATGATTTCCTTCTTTGTTTCTTGGAAACCAATAAAATTATGTTAGTGTAAGTGCATCTAGTGCCACCGCTAGTTTATTTTAGAGTATTGACATCAACTTGGTTGAGGAACTAATGTGTTTGTGAGAATTGCAGGATAACACGGGTAGTAGTCCCATATTAACTCGGTTTACCTAGCAGAGATGACTCCTAAAAATGTGTGAAGACATTGAAGACAATGGTGGTCTGTGGAGATATTCACATTGAAGACTATGGCATGAGAAGACATCACATGAAGACTATGGAGTGCGAAGACATGGTTGTTTCGTAGTTTCCTTTTCTTCCTTGTTGAGTCATAGGAACCACCGTACTGTTAAGTGGGGTCCAAGTGAACAAAGTCAGAGTGACTGAGGTGATGCTCAACCAAATCCTATGTCTTCAAGCGAAGACAATGAGAGCAAATCTTATCTAGAGCTGGATGAGTCAGCTTTACTTGTAGCCCAAATTAAGCTGCCGCGTGTGTTCGAAACCTGACCGTTGGACACGTGTCCGTTCCTTAGTGACCCAGGGGCATTTTGGAAAAATCAGGCCGGGTTGCCTCCTGGCTATAAATAGCCCACCCCCTACACCATAAATTGGTGGCTGCTTAGAGTTAGTGCACGGCTTTTGTCATTTGAGAGCAACCCACCTCCGAAGCCTTTGAGAGAGTAATCCAAGCGAGGACAAAGCCTAAAACACCCAGAGCCAAAGAGTGTTAACGCATCACTGAAGTCTTTCTGTCCGCGTGATCTGAAGACTTATTACACTTGAGGACTGTGAATCCTCCAGCCGGTTAGGCGTCGCGTTCTGAGCATCCAAGAGTCATTGTGGATTGCCAGTGAACGAAGTCTATGAAGGTTTGTAAGTCTCTCTTGAAGACATACCAGAGTGATTGGACGAGGACTAAGTGTTCTTAGATCAAGGGGAATAATGTGAAGATGCGGTCTTCTGAGTTGAATCTCAGCCTCCCTAACCAGATGTGTAGTTGTCACAGCAACTGGAACTGGTCCAACAAATCCCTGTCTTCTCCGAGCAACTGGTTCCATCGTTTACCTCTCTTTACTTACAGTTTGTCTTCGTGAACTCATTGCCCATTTGTCTAATCTGATTGACTTCACTGAGTGAAGACTGTTTACTATTTGGCTTCATACTATCTTCCATCCTGATCCTTACTACCTAACTGCTAATAGTCTTCGTGCTTTCACTTCATTGCTTACTTGACTATGGCTTGTCTAGTGTAGTCTACCTTCCGCTGCATATCAATAGGTGCATTTCTATTGTTTGTCTTCAAAGCATTCATGTTTTGAAGACTTTCAAAAAAATCGCCTATTCACCCCCTCTAGTCGAATACTAGAACTTTCAATTGGTATCAGAGCAAGGTTCTCCCTTGTTCTGAGTGATTCGGTTTAACCACCTTGAGTTTAGCTATGTCGATTGCAGGGATAATCAAAGTCTCTGTTGCGTGTCCTGTCTTTGATGGTCAAGATTATCCCAAATGGAAAGTAATGATGAAGAAGCGCCTCCTTGCCATGAACAGTGAACTGTGGACCGTCACAGAGATTGGTCTCACCGATTTATGCAAGATGGCGAATGTTGACGACATTCTAAAGTACACTCGTCTAGGTATCACGGCTAAGGATATCATATGCTCATGTATATCCAATGACGAATTCAGGTGCATCATGCATCTTTGCAATATGAAGATTATCTGGGACCGGATTTATGATGTCTATGAGGGTCATCGAACCCATCAAGACCCATGGTTCTGCGAGTTCATAGAATCTCTTAAAACGATGTCTTTCGAACCCGAGCCATCTGATCAAAACTACTGCCTCATGGCACGTAGTGTCAAGGTAACCTCTGGTGATTCCAAACCTAGCTATAAGACACTTGCTAAAATTGCAACTGAACAACAGAATGCTATGGAACATATTCAAAAGTTGTTAGACAAAAGCGATGACCTGTTGGACGCAGAAATGACCAGAACTCAGTCCTTAATTGAAGACATTAAAATAAAGGAAATATGCCCTAGAGGCAATAATAAAGTTACTATTTATTTCCTTAATTCATGATAAATGTTTATTATTCATTCTAGAATTGTATTAACCGGTAACTTAGTATATATGTGAATACATAGACAAAACATATAGTCCCTAGTATGCCTCTACTTGACTATCTCGTTAAAAAAAGATGGTTATGTTTCCTAACCATAGACATGTGTTGTCATTTGATGAATGAGATCACATCATTAGGAGAATGATGTGATGGACATGACCCATCCGTTAGCTTAGCATTATGATCGTGTTAGTTTCATTGCTACTGCTTTCTTCATAACTTATAGAAGTTCCTCAGACTATGAGATTATGCAACTCCCGAATACCGGAGGGACACTTTGTTTGTTACCAAACGTCACAACGTAAAAGGGTGATTATAAAGGTGCTCTACAGGTGTCTCCGAAGGTGTTTGTTGGGTTGGCATAGATCGAGATTAGGATTTGTCACTCCGTGTTTCGGAGAGGTATCTCTGGGCCCTCTCGGTAATACTCATCACTATAAGCCTTGCAAGCATTGTGACTAATGAGTTAGTTGTGGGATGAAGTATTCAGGAACGAGTAAAGAGACTTGCCGGTAACGAGATTGAACTAGGTATTGAGATACCGACGATCGAATCTCGGGCAAGTAAAATACCGATGACAAAAGGAACACCGTATGTTGTTATGCAGTTTGACCGATAAAGATCTTCGTAGAATATGTAGGAACCAATATGAGCATCCAGGTTCCGCTATTGGTTATTGACCGGAGACGTATCTCGGTCATGTATACATAGTTCTCGAACCGTAGGGTCCGCATGCTTAAAGTTCGATGACGATTGGTATTATGAGTTTATGTGATATGTTGTACCGAAGATTTTTCGGAGTCCCGGATGTGATCACGGACATGACGAGGAGTCTCGAAATGGCCGAGACATAAATATTGATATATTGCACTACTATATTCGAACATCAGAAGTGTTCTGGAGAAGTTTCAGATAAAACCAGAGTGCCGGAGGGTTACGGGACCCCCCCGGGGGGGAACTAATGGGCCTCGATGGGCCCTAGTGGAGAGAGAGAGGGGCCGGCCAGGGCAGGCCGCGCCCCCCTGAGTCCGAATAGGACAAGGAAGGGGGAGGGCGCCCCCTTGCCTTCCCTCTCTCCCTCTCCTTCCTCCCCCCTCCCTTCCCCAAGTTGGAAACCTACTAGGAATAGGATTCCTAGTAGGAATCCTACTTGGGGCGCACCCTACAGGGGCTGGCCGGCCTCCCCCTTGCTCCTTTATATACAGGGGCAGAGGGGCACCCTAGGACTCACAAGTTGACAATTGTTTTAGCCGTGTGCAGTGTCCCCCTCCACAGTTACGCACCTCGGTCATATCGTCATAGTGCTTAGGCAAAGCCCTGCGCTGGTAACTTCATCATCACCGTCACCATGCTGTCGTGCTGCCGAAACTCTCCCTCGGCCTCAATTGGATCAAGAGTACGAGGGACGTCTCCGAGTTGTACGTGTGCTGAACGCGGAGGTGTCGTACGTTCGGTGCTTGGATCGGTTGGATCGCGAAGACGTTCGACTACATCCACTACAAAAAAATACACTGCCGTGATGATACGTGTTTGTCATAGTAGGTCGCGTTTTCTGTCATGCATGTACATCCATGACGATTTTATGACAGAATCAAGATAGTCATACCTGTGCTGTCGTAGAAATCTTCCATGACATTACCAAAATTATCATCACGGAAGTGTCCACTTCCATGACAATAAATCGTGCATCATAGAAGTGCTTTCGTCAAGGGTGACCGACACATGGCATCCACCGTAATGGAACACCGTTAAGATATCGGGTCCAGTTTTGGATCCGATAACCCGTTAACTGCCCTAACCAATGGGGATTTTCCACATGTAAAATCATCATTGGCCGGAGGAAACACGTGTTGCCTCACCGTTGGGACAGATGTCATCCACTCATTAGACAGGAGGCGCCTATGATAGGTCGACACATGGCATGGCCCAACAGTGGCCCATTCCGGTGAAAAAGGCCGGCCTGGTAAAAATTAGCAGGCCAGCCCATATAAGGCCTACTTGTGCCAGGTCCATTTAAGCCCACGTCCCATACGAGATGTGCCAATTCGGCCCATCAATGACCCGTTAAAGATTTGACACCATTGCAGCCCATCGTCAGTTCAAGCCTGTTAACAACCCGCTATATATTTGGGCTCAATATTGGCCCGATGAGATTTCGGCCTGTTAACGGCCCATTTAATGGATGGGCCAATTTTCAGGATGTACATCTTTCGGCCTTTTAGCGACCCATTTAAATGTTGGGCTAATTTCTGGCCCGGTGTGTCTTTCAGCCTGTTGACGGCCCATAATCAGTTGGGCCATTTGTAGTCCGACCTCAGTTTTGGCCTTTTAGCGACCCATTTAAGTGTTGGGCCAATTTTCGGCCCGGTGTGTCTTTCAACCTATTGACGGCCCATAAATCAGTTGGGCCATTTGTAGTCGGACATGAGTTTTGGCCTTTTAGCGACCCATTAAAGTGTTTGGCCAATCCCCGGCTCTGTGTGCCTTTCAGCCTGTTAACGGGCCATAAATGAGTTGGGCCATTTGTAGTCGGACCTGAGTTCTGGCCTTTTAACGGCCCATGCCCTTCATGGTCCAATACCAACCTGGCTTCTCTTTCGGCCTTCTAAAGGCCCACAACATAGTTGGGCCATTTACAATACGACCCGACTTTCAGCCTCTTAGCGGACCATGCTCTTCATGCTCCAGTACAAGCCCGCTGTCTCTTTCAGCCTGCTAAAGGCCCACAGTATGGTTGGGCCATATGTAGCCCGAACTTAGTAACGGCCTGTTAATGGCCCGTGAAATCAAATGGGCCCACCTGTTGCCCACTTCGATGTCGTCCTGTTAATGACTTGGGAGGTAAGAGGGCCGACCATTAACTTTTGGCCTGGTAATGACCCATTAACTTAATGGGCCCACTAAAGTTCATACATGTCTTTAGGCCAAATTAGATAATTTAAGCACATTACAACGAGCAATTATGCACAGGACCAAAACCGATCAAGCAAAGGTACGACATACAGCGAAAAACGTTGCACAACTAGCATATATTACAGGAACTTACATCCACTGGGCAACCAAAGATTGATGCCAGTGCAAATAAATGAACAAAACCTAACGATCTACAACGTCACAATCTGCAACCTCAGCACGGATGATGCCCATAAGCATGTGGGCAAGTTCTTGCTGCTTTGCTATACTGTCTCTGAAAACATTGATCAGTTGTTGTTACGCACGAATCTGCACCTCTGATTCCTCCACCATTTCCATCATTGCTTCTGCCATTAATTGGTTCACAAACATACATTTTTCCGTTGCATTCGAGACAGAGGATACTGAACAGATTCAGATGGCGATTTTGGCATGCTTGTATTATTGATAGTGGAGAGTGCCTCGACTACTGCATCATAACATAAATTAGGAGGGGAACCAAACAGATTAATCATGAGTTATTGCCATATTACCTGGCCTAGATTTATTGGAAATAAACAATGGGGTTGCCTTGCTATTTTTAGAGTTTTTCTTCTTATCTTCAGCATCCTGCACCAAATTAACACACTACCATTGGTATCATTGGCCATGTCAGATAATAGGAAAGCAACAATGGCGCCTTTAACATTTTGCTACAACTAATTTTAGATCAGATAAAGGTTGGATTCACGCTGATTAACAAAATACATGCTGATGTATACAACAGGTACTTACATCAGCATTGCAGCACAGAGAATTCCGCAAGATAATTTCCTCGAATATAATCGCAATGAAGTCTTCTATCATTTAACCTTATTTTCTAAAAGAGAGATGGGTAAGAAGCATGTAGAAAATATGATCAGAATGCTATAAAATTTCATGATGCAAGGATACGCACACGCTTCTTAGAATGAAGTTGACATTCTTTTGCTGGACTGGAGCAGACTATAGTTCTTTGGCCACTGGAATCTCCTTATTATCAGTGGGAGTTGGGTTTCACTGTGCTGGAGCAGTATCTATGAAAAATGGAGTTGGTTTATTATCACCTGGCATTTGGATCTTTTGCAAAGACCTGGTTTGTAACCCTTCAGATTCTAACATAGCCGTCTTCCCCTTGCATGCCTTATATAGAAGAATGGTGCTTCAATTATAAAACATGCTACAGCAGTGATGGAATAGGTGCTAAAGAATAAAAAGACATGACATATTGACATGTATTCCATCCATCCGGAAATAAATGGATGGGTCTACGCATATTTCAGTTCTAGATACATCCAGTTTTATCCATTTCTGCGACATGTAATCCGTACGGAGGGAGTATGATGTAATATCTAGGGATACGACTGGACAACACAGTAAAAAAATACTGAAAACCCACTACAGAACCATAGTATTCAAACACACTGATATGAGATAGTACACTCATGTAGCCCAGGATGCAAAAATACCAGGCAGTTTCCTTACAAATATCAACATTGTGGCCTTTAATCATACATTTTGCTACAAGTAAATTTAGATCAGATACAGGTTGGATTCACACCGATTAACAAAATATATGTTGATGTAAAAATATAGTGATATACAACAGGTACTTACATCTGCATTGGAGCACAGAGAATTCCTAGAAGAATCTTTCCTCACAGACGATACCAGTGTAGAAATTCATCTATCTACTAAGCTTATTTTCTAAAAGAGAGATGGATAAGAAACATGTAGAAAATATGATCAACATGCTATAAAATTTCATGATGAAAGGATATGCACACGCATCTTACAATGGAGTTGACATATTTTTGCTGGACTGGAGCAGACTAGTTCTTTGGCCACTGGAATTTGGTTATTATGAGTAGGAGTTGGGTTTCTCTGTGCTGGAGCAATATCTATAAAAACTGGAGTTGGTTTATTATCTCCTGGCGTTTGGATCTTTTGCAAAGGTCTTGTTTGTAACCCTTCAGATTCTAACATAGCCGTCTTCCCCTTGCATGCCTTGTATAGAAGAATGGTGCTTCAATTATAAAACATGCAACAGCAGAGAGATGGAATAGGTACTGAAGAATAAAAAGGCATGACATATTTACATGTATTCCCTCCATCCAGAAAAAATGGATGGGTCTAGGCATATTTCAGTTCTAGATACATCCTTTTTATCCATTTCGGCAACATGTAATCCGGACAGAGGGAGTATGGTGTAAGAGCTAGGGATACGACAGGACAACACAGTAAAAAACACTAGTTGAATGTAAAACTGTATGCTAGCGGAATACATATAGAAAAACTAAGGCAACATACACATGTATGATTGGGAAACTAAGATGGCATTGCAATAGAGCACTAGAACATCACTTGAATGTAAAAAAACATGGTATGGTAGACAGATGAAGTACATACTGATGAATAACAATGCATAAGATATTCAGAAGCATGACGTCCAAATTAAGCAGATGGCATTGCGATAGAGTAGAATGACAGTACTTGAATTTGAAAACATGTTATCATGAATGGAATAGGTACTGAAAAACAGGAAGGCATGACATATTTACATGCATCATCAACATGCTAAGCACATGGCATTGCAACAGAGTAGATACACTCCAGGACATTATATGCATGTTGTACCCATATCACGGGCCAAGTTAGAGCAAGGACCTTGTGGGGTGAAGAGGATTCATCATCTTTCTGCAAGTCTTCTGAAGAATTGCCTTTACATGTTCCATCATATTGGGTATCATTGACATCAAGTTTATTGGCCTTTACATTGCTCTGTGAGGTTCTTGTGGAGATATCAGTGTGTGCAATTATATCTGACATGCATGGAAGACAACTAGTATTTAGATTTATGTAATGTGTGCCTATAGGAGACGACATAAATAGTAGGACTGGGGTTAACTAGCAGCAACAGGTCTCAAAAACTAAAGGGAGAACACAGATGAAAGCTGCAGAATATGTATCGTTTGTACTCGAGATTAACTAGATGGCACAAAAAAGTATTAAAGAACAACATAGGTAATACTAGAAGTGGTATAATACTATAATCACCAGCCTGTGGGATATCATTGGCTGATGGATGATAACTATGGAATAGCGTTACCTAAAGAACAAGTATCTTAGCTGAACTATGGAACAACGTTAACTCCTGAACAAGACCCGTAAGAGATTAGCATGAATATACAGTGAAATGTGATAATCTATTTTCCATGATTAGATGAATAACAAAGCCATAAATTTTGCGCACAATAAGATGACGGTACAACCTATCTGGCCGCCATCCATAGGAGTGAGCATCATGTGCTGACTTGTCGATGGCCGTGCAGTTATTGTGGTTGTCCATGTCGGGCACGCGCATTCGATGCAGGGAACTGTTGAGTGGGGACTATAGCTCCCTTCTGGTGTATGCTTCCCTTGTTGGAGCAGCTACGGTGAGTCGGAAGACGGTGTGGTTGAAGATGGAGATAACGCATAATGTTAAGAACGACACATCTCTTTGATCTGAAGAAATACACTAAGAGATCAACAGCAAGGTACGAGAGTGGTCACACGTCTGTTAGACTATAGACTAAATTGGGGTCACATGATTTAAGTTTATTTTATTTTGGTACTGTCCGATCTACGCCAGATGGCTTGATGGCCGTCTTGTGGCTCTCGGCTAACACTGTTCGGAATCTTCCTCGAAGAGCCAGCGACCAATGGTAGAGCAGCCTGCCTCCACCGTCCATGGCCCCAGCCAAAACCCTGCTTCCCGCCCCACCGCACTGCCGTGGTTGCCCCGCCTCCGAGCTAATCCACAAAGACTCCCCGTCATCGAGATCTAACAGCGGCAGTACCTTCAACCCACGCAACCCTAAGATAGCCATCTAAGCGCTACTTCCGCGGCGAACTTGCGGCCCCACACCCTTACATTAGACGCCAGCCAACCAGCAGCCTAGGACCTCCGCCGCATCGAGGGGTGCTGCTTCCCATTGGGAATCGATTGGCCCAGAATAAAAATTCAGACAACTGACGCCTAAATAAAGTGATTTGAGATGAGGGTGCGACCTATCTGGCGGCATGGTGAAGTAGGTAGCTCCAGCTGCCGAGTCAGTGAGGCCGGCGCTGTTGCGGTGGCCACCGGCGGAAGGGAAGCAGCGATGTCATGATGGTCGACGGCTATGGGGAAGCAGCACTGGGACTCTGGACGGATCCAAAGTTGGAGCCGCTCCGGTGCCGTGAACAATGGCGCGGGTGAATCGGCTCCGGTATGGTTCATGCGGCCGTCGTCGAGGCAGCTCCAGCAGCACGGAGTAAGAGGCACATGGCCCAGTGCACGACGGCAAATGGACAGCATCTTCGGCATTAGGGAGGAGGGCTGCTGTGAAATTGATGCGGTGGGGGTGCCATGAAGGAGGGGCTGAGGTTTCGCGGCTCAGGAGAAGGGAGCTTCCGGGGAGAAGGTGATTTGGCGCCCATGAGGTATGAATGGGGGTGGTGAATCGGGAGGGGAGTGGAACCATGTCTTACGGACGCATTTGTCTGAAATATGGGGGCGAGTTACAGTTCTACCCTTTCCTTTAGGCTTCTCGGCTTGGGTCTGTGTACTGAGGGTCGGGGATAGTAGAGTAACTTTTTTTCTCCGCAAATAGTGGGCGGGAGCGATTTCGGGTGAGGAGGGCGTGTTTTGAAATATAGTGGGCGAGAGCGATTTCGGGTGAGGAGAGCCTGTTTTGAAATAGTGGGCGCGAGCTATTTCTGGCAAGGAGAGCGTGTTTTGCCGACCATGGTTTATGAGTTATTCGGCACATGTCATTTCGGCCAAGGAGAAGGCGCGCCTGGATGAAGTTACAAACCTACCCTCGATGTACAATGGGCCAATTGATGCGTGTCCCACATAGGACGGTAATTTCGCATCTCCCAATTATTTGCTCGGGCGAATTCCACCGAGTAGAGGATGTTTAACGGTTCGTTCAAATTTTGGGAGAACGAGTATCCACGTCTACCTTACCAAGTCGGTTCGAATCAAATTTTGAAATATTAGCTTGCCACTTCTTTTTGAGATGGAGAGATGATGCTCGGGAGTAATGTGTACATGCTTGTTGCTAGCGACTTACTATGTGAAAAATAGTTGACCCACTCAAAAACTGGAATCAAACCCAAAATGAAATATCTCGATTCAATGAAATAGCTCGTTCACTAGGTCAAAATAGTGAACTAAATCCAAAATTGAACACCTCAATCGAGTAGCATGTTGTACAGTATTATAATACTCCATGAACATGTTGAAAGTCAAATTAATAAAATTGTTTGATATACGCATATATCCGTGCATGTGTGGATTGCACACAACATGTTCTCCAATTTAAATAGGGCTTATTCCATCTGTGCCCCCAATTCCTTAGTTGTGCTCAGTTTTCCCCACGCTTCAAACTTTTGCTCACTTTTCCCCACTCCCGTAGCTGAAACTCTCACAAATGTTCTGTCGGAGTAATGGGCCACGGGTAGGCTAACCCGTGTCCCAGGACCTTTCAAGACATCGGGGCAGGCCGCGCCCCTCAGGCCGAGTCCCAGACGGCGACCCCAAGACAAGCCGAGTCCCAGACGGCGACTCCAAGATAAGCCGACTCCAAGCTGGCGACCTCAAGAG
This sequence comes from Triticum aestivum, assembly GCF_018294505.1. Lineage (NCBI taxonomy): Eukaryota > Viridiplantae > Streptophyta > Magnoliopsida > Poales > Poaceae > Triticum > Triticum aestivum. Next base: position 686,996,690 of record NC_057810.1, read on the forward strand.
AGGCCGACTCTGGAGAGTCGGCCCATGAATCCTCCCTCATCATGAAGTACGATGCGGGGTACGGTCACGGCATGGCCGTTCCCCCCTGCTTACGAAGGGCCGGCATGGCTACAGTGAGCCGTATCGCTGGAAGATCTCCGGCGAGGCGCGACACTGTTGCCATGCCTGCCCGGACCTCAGCCACAGTGCGCCGTACATTGTGCCCACGACGCCGGCCTGTACGATCCGAAGGCGGCGGGACCACCTGTCAGTGGGTGGGCCGAAGGCGGCCTGGGCGCCCCGAAGACGGACCTTTGGGAGTCGGCCGACTCCTCCCCAGGGCCCCACGAGCCATTAACCAGCGCCCCGAAGACGGACCTTTGGGAATGGCGGCAGTGATCGCCCGATAGACGGCAGCACTGTTGCCACGACCCGATGATCGAGCCTGCATCATCAGGAGTGCCGCTACAGTATCAAGCCTGTCCACGGGACCCGGCAGTCGGCGGGCCCTAGAAGCCGGCAGGAAGGACGGTGGCCTGAGAGGCAGACGGTTGGGACCCGCGCCTAGCCGGATTACTATTGTACCCCCGGGGGGGTAGGCCTATATAAACCCCCCGGGGCACCCATGCAAAGGGTTTGGACCTGAATAGAGATAGACCAGATAGCACGGGGAGGAGAGAGCTAGCCTTGCCCTCCCCTGCCTCCTGAAATAGCTCCAGGAGCACCATTGTAGTCACCTTGCATTAGTGATCATGCGGAGACCCCGCAGAGCAGCTGTAGGGGTGTTATCTCCTAGGAGAGCCCTGAAGCTGGGTAAGTTCCGCCGGCGTGCATGTCTTCGCCTCATCCTGCTTCCATGCACCGGCGATGTTCTACTCGCTCCCACCATGATAAGCCATCCTTTGGCATATGTCTTATCCAACCCCCGACATGTTCATAACAGACGTTTGCCGTCTTGGCCATTAACTAACTTGTGGGGCCACGTTGGACTCTGTTGACTGTGGCTGTGGCTTCGCTGGTTGGGTCGTGTTTGTGTTCATAGGATGAGCCCGTTAGTTTGTTGGTAACAAATTAAAAAGGCCCAATTAAAAAAGCCTGCTATCGATGGATGCAGCCGGCTATGCATGCCGGGCTTTGGCATTGATGTAGCCTGCTATGCATGCGAACACCGACACGCACGCATCTAGTGACCTAGACCTAAACGCATGCATGCACGCCGACATGCACGCATCCATCCGTGTCGCATGGTTGCCGGTGGATTCAGTCGCTCCGCAGCATCGTTTCACGCGTCGCAGGAATACGTGCCGGTGGCAGAAGGGGCAGGCTACACGCACGCTCGCGCCGCACTGCTGCTGCTCGATTCAGTTGTGGGAGGCAGTCAGCCGCCAACGCAGAGCACGGAGAAGGGGAAGGCAGGCAGCTGCCAACGCAGAGCACACAAAGCACATTGATGATCACATCGGTTCACGCACGCACTGAGTCATGATCTACGCCGTTTGCCCGTGTACCCACTTCGTCTCACCCGGCTATTTAAACTGTCATTCATTGCCTCTTCTTCTACAGATCCATCTGCGCCTCCCACTTCTCCTCTTCCCCCAAAAGCCAAAGCCGTTCCACTCAGCGAAGCGTTCAAGATGCAGTACAACGGGCCGACGTTCCAAGAGCCGCCCACCGTGCCGGAACGGCGGTACCCTGCCAACGTCATTGTCAAGGCATCGCTCCGTGTGTGGGCGTTCTCACGCTGGAGGGGTAGCACTGAGCTTGCACGGGGGTTCCTCCGTGCGGGCTTCCACCACCTCCCGGCGGGCTCGCCGCCCATGTTCAACCTCATGGAGCAGCGTCCCCACGCCAACGCTCTAGTGGTAGGGCTCATCATCCACTTCACCAACAGGTTCGATGCCTACTACCTGCTCGGCAAGGTGTATTGGTGTGGGTGCGAGTTCATCACATTCACCACCTATAACATCTTCACCGACTTTGAGAGCATCTTCCCCGCTCGCAACCGCATGCACAACCTCCAGTACTGAAGCCGGCGGCGAAGAAGACGATGAAGCCGGCGGTTAAGGTGAAGACGACGGTGAAGACATGGCGGTGTTTCCCTAGCTACCCTATGTACTATGTATTGTGAGTTTGGTGTGTGTGTTGCGCGACCTAGCTACCCTATCTTTGCATGTAAGGTTAATTATTATCTATGTAAGAACTTATGTTGCCCTAGCAATTGGTGTGTCGTGTTACATGTAAGAACTTATGTTTCCCTAGCAACCCTATCTAAGTTAAGTTATGTGTGTTATATTAATGCTTTGTTATGTTTGTATTTTTTGTCCCAAGTTTAGAAACAGCTAATTGGCGTGGGAAAAATTAACGAAACTAACTAAAAATGATGTGTTTATAGATGCCTTCTAAAAATAAGAACATATTGTACCTTTGTACACGACTTTGGTTTGCTGAGAGCTCTGTATTTTTTAGGTATTCCAAGAATACTTTGCTTTTCAGAAATATTGAAGTATCAAATACTTTGAGATGTTTGGCTTTAGTCAAAAGTGTAGTTTTATATACTTTAATCCCTACTTTAATATGTAGAAAACTACACTATATTTGAAGTATATAAAAAAGAGGGTTGACCTCTTTTTCCAATCATGAGGTATTGGTTCGCTAGGCATAATAATACTGTGGTTTGCAAATACTTTGATCCTAAAAAATGAATGGACCCATGAAGGAAAGCCAAAAAAATTCCTCAATGAGATAGAAGAGATTGGGCAATCAAATTAATGAAAAAAGCAATCAGAAACAAAAAAGAACAAAGCAATCATTCCTAAACAAAAAAAAACATCGCTTGTTTCTGGGCCTCATTTATCCTTTGTGGCCCTATTGTAGCTTGATTCTCTTTGGGCCCGCGAACTAGGTTTTTTTTCTAGCAGAACTGACGAACTCGAGGAAAAAAGTTTGGCAAGTGCGGGAGAGAAGAGATGAACTTGACGTATATCCCTTGTGCTGCTCAAGTACTGCTTATTGTCATCTGACGAGCTAGGGTATGATCCAACACTCAAGGTTATTAGCTAACAAAATAATCCTATCACTGAACTGGTAGTTGTCTTCTACCGAAATTGAAAGTGTCGAAACTTAACAGTAAACTGCATACATTCGGAGATCGATAGTTGCACTAAACAGAGTTGCATTTGAGATAAACATACTTGGATTGCTAAACAGTGGAAACAACAGTAGACAAACATCTCTAATGAGAGATGGCCATCAAGTAAAAAATTCCTAGAGCAAGTATTCCTAAAGCTATCAGATTGGATTGCTTCTTCAACTCAATCAGCTGCTTGAAGTTCTTGTTCATATTCTTCAATTCCGTCTTCAGTTCGACATCTACCACCATCGGGTATTCCGGACTCGCTGCTGCTACCGGAGCGGCACTGTCATGGGGCAGATTGAACTCGCGGATTGCATTCCCCCTCGAGTCCAGCAAGCCCAACCCTTGAAGCCTCTGGATGTAATCATCCATCCACTCGAAATGGTGGCATTTCTTCATGATCTGAAAACGAAATCCAAATCTGATAGATTTTTTTGAGAAATTAGAGATAAAGGATGCGAGGAAAACTCAGATCTAACCTGCCCCTCCGGCTTGCTCTCGCATTTGATGAACTCGCGCCCAAAGTTCCCATTCTTCTCCTCCTTCGAAGTCAATCGCTTCAGTGGCGTAGTCCGTGGGCAGTCGGTGCATCGAGTCATCGGCACTGGACCATACACCGGCCACGTGGAACGGGGGCCTGACAAGGAGGTCGACATATCGCCCGAGAGGAAGAAACAAATGAATTAGTCGAGAGGAAGAAGAACGAGAAGATGGGGAAAGAAACAGAGGAATTGCTCGATATGCTCGATGCCTTTGTCTGTCAGATGGAGAAGAGGAGAAGGGGAAGCCATATTGACGATTTGCCACATTGTATTTTGCAGTTTGAATATTTGAACCAACTCTTTTCACTGACATGTGGTGGTCATGTGCGAAAAATACAATTTCATATGTAAAGTGGGGCAGATCGTAAAAACCCAAGAAGGACAGTGCAGTAGCCAATCAGGATGCATCACACGGATCGCGCATGCCTGCCCCACATCTGATGGGTGGTGTTTGGCGCTTGGTAGGATCCGACGGCGGACGTTTGACGCTAGGGTTTGGAGCATTTCTGCGGGGTTATGAGCGAGTCAATAGGGTTATTAGGGTTTGACCAGATTTCAAATGGCCATAACTAAATTAGAAAAAATCACAAAAATATAAAACAAACATAGTTCGTCTATTTATGAGACCTAGTTACCATAAAAAATATAAAGTTCGTATAGGGGCATTTTTTAGAAAAATCATTTTTTGTCGAAATCAAGTTCAAATGTTTTTAAAAAATTAAAAAAAAATCAAAATGTTGTAATTCTTGCGCACATAGCCGTCATATGTGAAAAGGTTATGAGAAAAAAATATAAACTTGGCGTAGGTCATTTTCATGAAAGAAGGCTTCACACAAATGAGCTTCACCTATGAACATGTTCAGAGTTCGTAGAATAGGGAGAGAGGGTTTAGGGTTTGAAAAAAAATTCAAAAAAACAATCAGAAAAATCTCCATAGCTTCATTTTGGAGTGAATAAGAAGGATCTGAACTTACCTTTTCATTTTCATATCTAAAACGTGTCATTCGACAGTTTTGAATTAAAAGCATATTTTTTCAAAAAAATGTAGTAATTTGAATATTAATCAATAAATAGTGAGACTACGTTTTTACCCTATATATATGGAACAAGTGTTAATAAAAATATATGTGTCTCATTTAGGCAAGGTCAAAAAAAACTTGATTTCAAATAGGGTTGTTTACCCTAGCTTTTGAACTCGTTTCTAGCACATTTCTCATTCGGACTGTTCACCTAGGAATATTGGACTTTAAATGCTCGATCAAATACACCACACAGAGCAATGAACCTCAAATGTTCAACTTAAACTTTGGCTCGAATCCAAATTTTGGCCCAAATTCAAATATTGATTTAAATTCAAATTTTGAAGGAAATTTGAATTCTCACTCAAATAAGAAACCAAAGTAGAAGCAACATTATTACAACTAATAAGTTTTCACAGTAGCTCAAATCTACCAAGTTTTAAGATGCCAACATCTTAATACAAATCTACCAAGTTTTAAGCGATCGACTCACCCTCAAATTGACAACACAAACATTTCCCAACAACTTAATTCAAATTTTTGACTTGCTCCTTGTGTTTGCAGCTGGCTTCACCGTCTTGCTCCTGGTTTCCCTAGTTGAGATGCTCTTTTCTTTCACACTCTTGTTCCTTTTGATCTTGGGCTTTACTTGGGGTTTTATCTGTGGAGGTGCTGATGGAGTAGTTCCACTCGCCGAGCACTTGACGACCATTTGACGGTCATCTATGGGTTCAGTAATCTTTAAAGGCACGATTGGAAAAATTACCCCCTCCTCTTCCTCTCTTATAGCTTCAAAACCATCAAAGGCCATGGTTTCAAAATCTTCTGCTTCTTCATCTCTTGGCCTTTTCTCCCTAGAGCTGGTAAATAAAATTATAAGCCATAGGCAAAAAAGAGAACAAATGCAAACAAAAAGGTTGCTGCATTCTACAAAGGGTGCAAACACATACCAAGATGCTTCATTTGCTGCTGCATTCTCCACTTCTTCATTTGCTGCTACATTCTCCAATGCATCTTCAGTCTCCATTACTGCTACATTCTCCTCAGCATTGGCTGTTGTCCATCTTTCCTCCTCTCCAAATGATGCATCCACTGCATTGGTACAAAGCCTAGCAATATGCCCCAGAACTCCACATTTTTTGCAAGCATGCTTCTTTGGTAGACGACCCTCCTCACCTGCTCTAATCCTCTGGTTCCTTGGTCTTCCTGGTGGTCTAGTAATGACAGGAGCGTGGAGTTTGAACCCTGGATCTACTATGTTCCATTGATCTTTCCCCAATAGTGCAGGCAAATTGTCAGCATAAGCAGCCATAAATTTGGCAACAGAGAAATACTCAGAGAAATATTGATCAACTTCACCATCTGCACCCCCGGTAACGGTCATCATATGTAGGGCATGTATGCATGGCTTCCCACGGATCTGCCATTGCCTACAAGTACATTCTCTAGTACTTAGCTTCACAGGATACCTCCATACCCTATTTTTAGTGTCAATATAGGTAACCTCTCCCTCATATGTACCAAATTTAATACATTTCATCTTCAGTCCTCTTGCCTTCAAGTGCAATGCCTTAATCAGTGATGGGAGCATTTGATGATCAACATATTGTGTTTCTGCAATTCTTTTGCGAAGATCCATCTTTATCATGATCATTTGCCTCATCTTGTCAAATGCTTGCCACAACAAGAGCCCTTTCACTGACTTGAACTTTGAATTGAAGCATTCTGCAAGGTTACTGGTCACATAATCTACTTTGCAGATTTTGTTGAATTTGCTTCTTGACCACACCTTACCATGATGTGCATCCATGTACTCCCTCACAAGAGGATTTTGAGCATACAACACTCTCAAATGGTGTTCATGCTTCCTTTTGCTGCATGTGTATGATGCTGGCCATAAGTTCTCATCATAAACTTTACCTTTGAACTTCTTTTTGAAATTATACGCTAGGTGTCGCATACATTCCCTATGCTCCACTCCAGGGAATACAATTTCCACTGCACTCTCTAAACCCTTGCAAGCATCTGTGTGTATAGCTAAACCTGGGGGTGTGCCTATAATGTTGCGCAACTGCTGTAGAAACCAGACCCAACTTTCCTCAGACTCTGCCTCCACCACACCAAATGCAACTGGGAATAGCCAGTTGTGTCCATCAACTGCAGAAGCTGCTACTAGCTGTCCTCTCCATCTTCCGGTCAAATGTGTAGCATCTACAGCCAAATAGGGCCTGCAACCATCTAGAAACCCATGCTAGCAAGCCTTGAAACAAACAAATCCCTTCTGAAGCACTCCTTCTGAAATGACTTCCCTTTTATTTTGAATTGAACTGTATGCTTGTCAATCTCTACAACACTCCCTGGACTTGCCATCTCCACTTCAGCTTTGAAAGTGTAAAGCAGCTGAAAACTGTCATTCCATTGACCATTAGTTCTTTCAAGAGCCTGTTCCCTAGCATTGAAAATTCTCATGTAAGGAATTTCTATCTTGTACTTCTCAAAAAGCTTCCCATGGAGTGCTGTTGGACCAAGTCCAAGTTCTTCTCTCAGCCAATCCAATATAGCACCTGCCACCCACCTAGTTTTGCAAGCTTAGTTTTGGCCTTCCTCCCTCCCCCTCCAGGTGGACAGGTGTGCTTGGGTGGGTTTTTCTTTATCTAAAACAAAATAAAAGGGTAAAAAAACAGTTAAGAAACCTTACTCAACAATCTGAAACTAAATTACTAACTGAACTTGGATTACCTGAATATATATGCTCTTTCTCATACGAGATGCATGCAACTTCCACCTGCACCTAGGATATGGACAAAAAACTGTGAACCTTGCTGGCTCACTCCTTTTAATCTTATAGGTGTTTTCAGATATAATGCACCATGTTGTCACTGCATTCCGACAGTCCACCATTGATTGGAAAATGGTACCTACACTAAGCTCAAGTTTTTCCCTGTTCCACTCAATTGTTGGCATGTCATCACCATCGTATTCATCCTCGATTAAGCTGTCCATGTTCTCCACCTTCTCTTCATTGTCAGTGTCATCAAACCTAGCTTGGCTGATGGGCTCCTCCATATATTCGTCATCCACTGCTTGCTGACTGGCTACATCGACCAGTTCAGGAAACATCATCTTGTCTTCATCATCATTTGTAGGCACTGCCTCGTCAGGTTCTGCATCTTCTTCTACACCAACTGCAGAAGGTACACGAGAAGCAGCAGCTGAATCGGAACCAGAATTGGCACCAGGCATGTTGTGGCTCCATGAACCACTTGCTTTACTTGGTGTCGACCTACAAGGAGTGCCGGGGTGCTGGCTATTAGCAGAGACAGATGATGTCTGAACTCCCTTCCCCTTCACCCGTTCTGCGCGTGGCTGAAGCACATCGATTTGGAGTTTACCGAATCAGCATCCAGCAATCCCAGCAAAAAGCAACGGCATATGATCGTCGCAAGTTAGTGGGAGAAATCTTTGCTCATCACTGCTGAAGTAATTCAGTTCAACAGCATCGGCATCACTCCAGGGATAGGTGTTTCTGAGCTCAGCTCGCAAATCTTTGAAAGATATGCTGGTTTCTACCACTTTGGGATAGAAAAATGATGAAATCAAATGCGATTTAGTACCATGCAGCACACTAGTTTCCATTCTAATCACCAGCCGGAAAGCCAGCGCGGGATTAATCCTATTTTGTTGAAGAAAATAAAGGCTTCAGTTAGCCGGGTAAAATCGAGCACAAATTCGAACGATTCAAGCAAACAGAAGTCAAATACGGCCTACAATACGACTTAGAACGTCAACTCGAGAGGAAAGAACGCTTACCCAGGTTTAATCCATGAATTATCTGCCGCGGATTCGACCCAATCCTCTCCACGGTCTACTGCATTCCAGGCGTCCTCACTCAACATTGCTTTGTAATCCTAGATGGGGAGGTGAGCTATATCTAGCGGAGATGCAGCATCGCCGATGAACGGAATAGGGGCATAGGGTGGAGGAAACAACTGCGTGGACGCGACACGACGCCAGCGGAGGGGGCGGTGCGGCGCGGTGCAGTGCGGCCTATCTATATCTGTTTCAGATTCAGACAAGCTGCCCAATACGTGTCTCCTTGCGGTCCCACCTGTCAGCAAGCAACAATCAGACGAAGACTCGGCCCCACTCGTCAGCAATTAACGGTCAATGGACGGTCAAGACGACAAACGGCCGCTATGAGCATTTGTGAGAGTTTTAGCTAAGGAAGAGGGGAAAAGTGAGCAAACGTTTGGAGTGTGGGGAAAAGTGAGCACAACTAAGGAACCAGGGGCACTAATTTAAATTTCCCATTTAAATATTTGAATGCAAGTTTATCTCGAAACATGGTTTATATCACTCTTTGATGCATAAAACACAACATCCCCCTCTCTCGTACTCCTGCTCTCTCTCTCTCTCTCTCTCTCTCTCTCTTTGTGTCTATGTGTGTGTGGGGGGGTCTTTCTAGTTCGCATGCATATATACTCCATCTATAGGCCTCTTGCACACTATGTATGATTCTCTAGTCCAAGCTAGATATCTTGGGTGCACTCATCGTACGCACACAAATTCCTTGGCTCATTGCTCGTAACTCTCTCACGCACCACTCTGTTGTCTCGGAGCTCTTCCCTCTGTCTCTCAAACTCTCAATCTACCTGGGTCACACATACACATGCATGTCTCACTCGCACTCTATAGGCCCATCTAAAACTCTATCTTGCTCCGTCGTTCTCTCTCCATCTCACACGCACACACTACACAATCTCATTTCTAGCTAGCCAAGTATGATGGCCTCTCACTTAATTGTAGGCACACGCAGTCCCTCTAAATGTATACGACTAGCTAATCTTAGTCTCCATCACAAACATGTGCATGGTCTATCTTGATTTCTCTCGGGGCATCTTTCTATCGCGCATGCACCTCCCTCGATCTCCTACCCATACAGTGCCCTAACAATCTTGAGGGGATCTCTCTATCACAAACAGACCCTCTCTCCCTCCCCATGCGTTCATGTTCTCCATGTGTCCCTCTCGACCTTTGTTCCTTGTTGGCCAGACCTCTATTGGACATGTGCTATAGGGGTGTCTCTCTCCGTTGCAAACAATCACACACTAGCTTTGTTCGTGTATCTCCTCGCCTCGCCTTTCTATCTTGGAGATGCATGCGTGATATGTTTGCATAAGAAAAAAAACACACTCTCTCTAATTTATCGTTTGTTGTCAGTTGTCACTTTCTCTTTCACACACAAACTCTTTTTGCACACTTACTCATTCTCCTTCACACGCACTTGATCTCTCTCGACTTAGGCACTCTCTTCGGTCCATAGCATATAGATTTATTGAAAGTCCAAGATCACAAAGTTTGACCATGTACGTGGAAAAAACAATTACATCTAGAACGACAAACATATACCATTAGATTCACCATGAGATGTAGTTTCGTATGATGTATCTTTGGTATTGTAGATATAAATAACATTTGCGTAAACCTGATCAAAGTTTCCAAAGTTTGACTTCTAAAAAATTTACATGCACTGCATTATCGAGCGGATGGAATAGCTCTTTCCCCCTCTTAGCTATCTGACGCACCACTAAGCCTTATCGGGGCTCCTCTATCTCTCTCAAACTTTATATCTCCCTGTTTCACACATAAACATGTCTCGCTCACGCTATACATATAGACCCATCCAACACTCTCCACCCTTGTTCTCTCTCTATGTGACACACACCCCCCTAAGTACTATAATCCCTCACTCCATCTTAGGTGCAAGCACTCCCCACCCTAAGTATGATTATCTCTCACTAGCCATCAGGAACACACGTATTGTCTCATTCCATCCATACTTCTATCTCGATATCTCTCGGGGTATCTTCTATCATGCACACACCTTGTCACTCGATCTCCCACCCATGTAGTCCCATCACGATCTCCAGGGGATCTCTCTATGACAAACATACACTCTCTCATCCCCATGTCTCCATTTTGTCCGTACGTCTCTCAAGACCTCTCTCCCTTGTTTGTCAGACCCCTCTTGGCCACGTGCTATGGGTCTTTCTCTCTAGATTGAAAACAACCACACACTATCTCCTCACCTTGCTTTCGTTGTCGAAGATGCATGTGTGATATGTTTGCATAAGACACACACGCTTTTTCTCTACTTTTATCGTGTGTTGTCCATGTCTCTTTCACACACGCACACACACTTTTTTCACTCACTCTTTATATTTCACTCTCTCTATATATAGTTAGGGACTCTCTCACGTCCATAAGCATATGGATGTTTTGAAAAGACAAACCTCAAAAAAGTTTGACCATGTATATGTGGAGAAAAACATTTACATCTGGAACGATCATTAGATTCATCACAACATGTACTTACTTCATACTATCATTTATCTTTGGTATTGTATATATAAGTAATTTCTTTATGAACTTGGTCAAAGTTTCAAAAGTTTGACTTAAAAAAAAGATTGGAACTACATTATCGAACGGAGGGAGTAGCTCTTTCTCTTTCTCTCTCTGCTATCTCTCACGGGCCTCCCTCTCACTCGAACTCTCTATACTGATGGATTATACGCTCACTATGTCAGTGTATAGCTCTGTATATTGTTTTGGTGATTGGTCAACCAGTCCACATGCTGCCTTGTCAGCTCATGCTCTGTATCTTCGTGTGCTAGCCCATGCGGCAGTGAGTGAAAATAAGCAAACTAGAGGCCCATCTGACACGCGATGAAGTAAACAAAGTTGAAACCACTCGGTGTGGCACCCCGCATGCTAGTAAATTGAGGGCGCATTGAGGACACACTTCTTCCGCATGAAGGACACACTCGCGCACAATTCACCACTATGCGGCGGCATGCATAGAAGGACGCGCTCGCGCACACCCAGCACACAACACACACCAGCACACGTGTACACCAGTGTCGCCGCCGGTTGAGATGGACAACCAGGCAGCCAACAAGCGGAGGCGGCTCTAGCCAAAAACGCATCTGGCGAGACTGGACTTCATCATCAGCCTCCCCGATGACATGCTGGTCGTCATCATCGGCCTCCTCCCCACCATATCTGTCGTGCGGACCGTCCCGCTCTCCAGGCGGTGGCGCCCCCTCTGGCGCTGCGTCCCCCTCAACCTCACCGTCGACAGCTGCCTCTACGACATGGATTGCAAACGCATGGCTGCAGTCTGCAAGATACTTTCATCGCACTCTAGGCCAGCCAGACTCCTTGACATCCGCATGTTCAGTACCAACTGCAAGGTCCAACCCATGTTCGATGAGTGGTTCTTATCCCCCACCCTAGATCAGCTCGAGGAGCTCAGTTTTGAAGCTAGACGATGTCGCTGTCTGCCGCCGTCCGCGCTCTGCCTCATGCCAACACTGCGCCGCGCCAGCTTCAACTCCTGCTATCTTCCCTAGATTAATGCCGCGCCCACCCTTCTTCTCCCTCAACTCAAGCAGCTCGACCTTTTCGACGTTGTCATCTCGAAGAAGGCTATGGAGCACCTACTTCGCAGTTGTACTGTGCTCGAGTACCTTCGTCTTGAGAAGATCCATGGGTTCATTAGCCTCCGCATCGCCTCCACAAATCTCCGATGATTTTATGTGTCTTGCTGGCCCAGCAACAAGACATCAATTGGGAAGAGATCGCTCCAGCTGTTCCATGTTATGGTTATTGAGAATGCGCCTTTCCTTGAGAGATTGCTTGTATCGGATCTAGAAGGTCCAACAAAAATCCGGGTCATTAGCGCCCCGAAATTACAGCGTTGGTGTACTCGTCTTCCAAATTCTCCGAACTCTTTATTGGATCCGTAAGCGTTCAGGTACAACACTCACCTTCTTCTCCGTCTTCTTGAAATTCACATTTTTAAATTTTTCTTGATGTATTTACGACCGTCTTCCAGAAAATGATTCCCACAAGCTTGACCCAGTCTATGCGCACAGTTAAGATCTTGGCAATAAAATCTATCGGCCTCAATCTGGATCAAGTTGTTGGATACCTTACATGCTTTCCGTGCACGGAGAAGCTACTCATCGAGGTGAAACTTCTTTCCTATTAGTAAATGGTAATCACAACTTAGCTCAATTTTTTTGTAATTTTCCCAAATTACGATGACAAGTGTAGTGTTTAAAACTGCATCTATGCACTGCACCGAAAGAAATGTTTTTAGTATTTTTTCTCACATGATTACCTGCATCGTTTTTTTTGTTGTACTACTATAGTAGCCTAGGCTAGTCATAGTGGAAAGTAACTTAGACTACTCCAGTAACTCTATGGTTACCCTAAGAGCAAGTACTACCTCTGTCCTGGTTTACTCTTCCTATTTTGTAGTATCAAAATTTGACCATAGATTTAACTGAGAAAATGTTAATGCATGTCACTAAGAACTATATCGTTGGATTTGTATTTGAACATAATTTCAAATGGTATAATTTTAGTGACATGCATTGGCATTTTCTTAGGTAAATCTATGGTCAAAATTTTATACTAAATACGAGGTAGTACAAAAGTGGGATATAACGGCCCTCCACTATGTAGGCCAAAACACGTGCCACATTCACTTGTGATGCATTTGGCATCGATGCCCCTCCATTGCTCACCTGGTGCCCCAATCTGGATCACCTATACTTTGCTCCGGTGCCAAATTAACTCACGCAATGAAAACACACTTGCGTGGGAGAGAGAGAGGACTGAGGCAAGAAAAAAACACTTGTTTGGGAGAGTGAGAGGCTGGTGTAGTTGGTTTGATTGATATTTTTATACATGTGGGTCGGTGTGCACAACGGTGACAACTCTCTCACATCGCGAGAGCGGTGCCAAAATCTTTTGATTTGACATCGATGCGTATTATGAGGCATACTTTTGCGAAATATGGCATCGGCCACATAGTGGAAGGCAACAAATGCCCATGCTCTTCACGTGCTCCTAGGTAAATGAGATGAAAGACAAAGAGAGAGAGAGAGTGAGTGAAAAATATCACTAGCCAGCCAACCCTGTCGTATGAGTGAATGATATTGGTACCTCTTGATGACACGACAATCTTATACAGCTAGCTGCTGTAATATGTTCTCTTCTTTTGCACATAAAAAAAGACCCAAAAGTGAAAAATGTGCTGCACTATAACAATATCATTGAATGCCTTGATCTCCATCTTACAGAAATTTATTTGATCGACTATCGAGGCAGCACATCTGAGATTCAATTGGCCAGGTTCTTTTTTCTGGAGGCAAGTGTGCTCAAGGTAATTAGGTTTGGCGTTCTCTGGCGCAACAATGAATGGCGTGCTGATCACCGCAAGCGTCTAAGCCTAAATGACACAGTCTCCGCAGAAGCTGAATTTGTTTTTGAGACATCAAGTGGCCAGAGACTCGAAAACTTATTTGCCCATTAGTGACTTGTCAGGGCGGTGGATTATAGTTTGTAAGATAATGCTGCATCCACCTAAAGTAATGAAAGTTCTTACGTAAACCTCCTAGTAATTCCCTCTTCGTAGGTGCAACATTACTCCTAACATTTGTAATATCAGTTTGAAACTTGTAATATTGATGTGTCCTATTCCTGCGTTTTCAACATCCTGCGAATCAAATAGGTCTTGAGTTGGTGATGATGTTGTGCCTGCCATCTTGCACCGATAGCCATCGGATTTAGATCTGACACATACAAACCAAACTTCTCCAGTTTTGAAAAAAGATGCCTGCACTTGTTCCCTATTTACAAACAACTCCTTGTCTCTCACAATCAGCCTTATCTCCTCCCCACGACATCTAGAAGGCCATGGAAAAATCTGGCGTGATGGCCACTGCCGGCGCCGTCGACCCCCCAATCTTGGTGTTCTGTGCAATGCATGGGCATCTACGCACGGGAAATTATGTCGAACATGGCTAGTTGTAAGAAGGCTAGGTATACAACCATGATGATAGTGACTGCAGATGGTGAGGCTGACCATGGTATGCCGAACACGGCGCCTATACTCAGGTGTCATCTCCGGCGCAGGGTCTTGTCACTTCACTGTGAGGAACAACACATAATAATTTGACCACGGGCAGTACAGTGCTACTACATTGGTAGTACTACTACTGGTACTAGCACCACCGTCTTGATTTAGTAGTACTACCACGTCCATCTGGATTTGGTATTTGACTAGCAATATCTAGTAATGCATGTCACAAAAAATGTACTACTCCCTCTATAAATAAATACATGGTGTATTGTTTTATTCCTATCAGCGAGATAACTTAATGTCTTTTTGCTACTTAATAGGATTACATGCAATGAACTAACCACTGCATGTGATGTTTGGTAGTCTCAAGTCATTGAAAGCATGCATGGCCCACATATCTCATTGGTTGATATGTCATGAAATAAGAAACGAGGAGGGAGTTAATGTACCGTGCCTAAGTGTTTTGGGATTATTTGTTTTTAGTAAGGTGACTTACACAACATTTTTGGTTACATGCATTAACATTTTATTAGTTAAATCAAAGGTCAAAACTTGGCGGAAAATGCAAAGGGGACCAATAAACCAGTAAACATCAAAGTTCTCTCGTTTGGCCCCAACTAGAGGTCCGGTGAGATGACTATACTGCACCAGCATGAAGGGGGACGCAACTTCACTGACTTAATGCACCTGCCTTTGGGTGTATGACACGTGGGTCCAACGGGTGGCTGGCCCACCTGTCATAGAGCCAAAGGCAGGTGCAGTAGAGGGGCGAGGAGTAGATGGCCAACACACACGTGAATTCAACGCAGTCTGCACTTCTCGTATAAAGGCTCCTGCCAGTCCAATCTACGAAATCCTACGCACCTACGCACCTTAACCAAGGGCAAGAGTGATCACTTCAATCGCAAGATCAGTTGACTACAAGCTAGACCCATGGAGGCGATGAGCGCGAGCATCAGCCGGCATGTGCCAGATGGTCCACAACACCGTCCTACGGCCCGGCACCGAGGAACGTCTCCAGGTAGTGCTTGAGGCCGCCAGGTCGAGGGGCCACTTGGATGACAGCTTCGTCTCCTTGTTCGACGAGGTCCTCGTCGGCTTCCTCGACAAGTTCACCGTCGTCAAGAAGCTCGCGGACGACCTTGACATACACCTCCAGCCCACGTGCCCAGGCTCTGTGATGCCTGCCACCCTCAACAGCCTCTATGGTGACAACCTCTTCGACGCACTGGTGGCCCTGCGACTGCCCGGCCGCCATCGCGCTGGAGAATGTCCACCTCGAGGTCGCGCTCACCGCGCAGCGCCTGGCGCAGCAAGACACCATCGACATAATCACCCACGTCTACACGCAAATCGTCCATAAGGACTACTACATGAAAGAGGAGGATGAGAGGACGCTGGCCTTCTTGGACCGCAGGGCAACCTAGGACGACATTGTTCAGAAGCACGTTGAGCTTGCCGCCAACGCCGCTGCTCCTCACACGTCGGTTGGCGACCCTGTGCACTAGGGCGTGAGGATGTCATTGATGGATCCATATGTATCTTTATCTTTTCGTCAAATCCATGTAGTAGTATATGGTACTACTAGTAATTATCTTACCATTCGCATAAACTTCATAATTTTCATATGTACTCCATGCATGAACCGCTCCAGAACTAAACTTCTCATTACTCTAGGGAAAATCGTTATTTCTATCTATCGGTCGCGCCATGGAGCAGAACCAAATTTTACAAGTTACAAGATCAAAAGGAAAAGCCTGCCTTGTTCGCGTTGCAACCCAAAACGGTTGGTCCGGTACTCCATTGAAGGGGGAATGCATGTTGTGTTGCATTTTCACTTACAAGTGGGACCACAGCTGAGCAAACCGACTATCGGCAAACCCCCACCCCACCCTCCGCGATGGCTAAGAAAACATGAGGGAGAAGATATGGTTGTAGCATGGACCCAAGAAAATTGGTGTCGGATGGGACTCGTGTGGGTGGCGTGTGCCGTACTGCTAGACATGAATGCTAGTTAAGGCTCATGCCACCCCACTATATCGAGGTGCTAGTTACGTAGAACAAATTTCCTGGAGTCCGTGCTCATCCCTCGTCTATCTCTCTTCTCAGCCATGCAGCAGACGCGCGGAACCCATCATCTGTTTGCTCATATGCGGTCCCACATCTCAGTGAAAACGCAAGAGGACCCACTAAACCTGCACATATTTCACCTTGATGTGCTGGTGATGAAAAACAAATCCAATAAAGATCTTCAGTGGCCGCTTTTGGAGTTACTCAAGAGTAGTAATATTCTATTTATAGTTTAACCCAAGATGCACATCACGTGGCTTCAACTACCACTCCATTTTCTTGCATGACATGACCGGGATGCTGGATGTCCCACGTGTCGACAAAATGAGGAAGAACTCGACCAAATCTTCAGTTATGCTCTCAGTTTAGACTAGTTGTGCTAACTTAAAATTTTATTGTGTACAATGGATGCAAGTTTTGGTATTGGGAAGGAGAGTACATCGATATATTGATACAACGCAATTTAGTAGATGTTCTAGCACTTTTAGCTAGCATAGAGGCTAGAGACGAGACTAGTGTACCTGTTGATAGAATAGAGTCTAGACATGAGACTAGATGTGAGGAAGCAATGTCTACTTCTTTACGCCCGAAGAAGAAAGAAGCACGCAAGATCGAGCCTCCACAGATCAACAATGAATGCATCGAGAAGGCACTAATCCAACTTACAGGAGCAGTTATGGAAGTTGGATATCTTCTAAAATGTATTCTTGTGGTTCTTGTTTTCTTTGGTGTTGCTTTTCTAGTCAAATTTTGGTGATGTATTTCCATGTACCAAAAATCAATGATGAAAAAAAGATATGTATTTGCAAAGAAATATGTACGTGGCCGGGATGCATCCGCGCGTTCGGTGCACGGCCACCGCATCCGAGAAATGGCCCTGACACGACCCCATTGCCCTACCTAAACGGACAGAATCCGGGCAAAACGGAGGTCCATTTGGGGTCGTGCGTTGGAGTTGGCCTTACAAGTGGGACCGCAGTTGAGGAAACCGACTATCGGCAAACCCCCACCTCGCCCCACGCGCGATGGCTGAGTTAGAGAAACGACGAGGTTGTAGAGATTGTTGTAGCACGGACTCCAAGTAATATGGTGTCAGATGGAAGTCGCACTGGTGGTGTGTGTCGTACTCCTGGACGTGAATGCTTGTTCTGGCCCATACCACCCTACTACTCCTACTATATAGTAGTAGTATCGAGGATTCGAGGTGCTGGTTACGTACAGCGAACACATTAACATATGGCCCACCTCACACTGTGGCCAAATTTCCTGGAGTCTGTGCTAGGTTAAAAAGTATTCTTTGTGAGGGTGGGTGGCTGGTCTCAAGTTTAAAACTTGTTGTATTACGTATATGTAGACGTAGAGATAGTGCAGCAGTTCTGAAAGTTTGAACCCAAACATAAGAATGCAATTTCTACTGGACTCATCCGAGGACCTAGGATGATGGGATTCGCAGCTACAGCAAAAACACCCGCCCGACGCGTGAAGCATGTGAAGCTAGTACAAATAGTGTACTACTATTGTTGATTGGCCTCATCTAATAACCTATTGCAATGCACGTACAATTATGTATTCGAAAAATATTTTTTTGCCTCATCGCAGCACCCACTCAGAGAAGCGACTCGAAAGCCATTCATAAATTTAGTAAGTTTATCACAGGCATATCATTTTATTACATACAACAGGTCATCAACCCACAACGACAATGAGGATACATTATAAATACTAAAGTTTTCATCACACAACAAATAACAAGCAATGAAATGAACTTCAACTCAACCAATCCTCGGCGTTGGAAAAGTCTTGCATTGAACCACAAGTGATTCTCTGGGAAGGGACATCTATTGTCAATCTCGAGACCAACACAGGACTGATCATATAGGCTGAAGCGGCCTACTATACGGAGTACGAGATGGTAGCCATGGACATGGTCGGCCCTATTTGAAGAGAATACTAATAAATAACTTTGATGTGTCCCCTCAACTCGCAAAACGACGAGAAACTTGCTTACCTTCTCCCTCGCCAACGCGTGTGCGGTGGCTCGTAGCACGAGGAGAAACTTTTGCTTACATGCGGTGGACGTGCAACAGTTCATTTGGTGTCATATTGCCGGAAGTACTACTATAGTACCATCATTATTGTTCGACTTTCAGAAGAGGAGAAGAGCCAAGCCCAAGGTCACCTACTAACCTAGTACAGTACTACTATAGCCAAAGCTGGTCCACCTTTTTAGCACATGGTTAATTAATATAGGCGGCTATTGTAGTGGCACATCATTGAGAGCAAGTACTCTCTTCGTAGGATCAAAGGAAGTGAAACAAAAGTTGGAGTGGATGCTAGATTGCCAAATAAAACATCATTACATAGGAAAAAAACTATAGCATTCTATCCTATGAATCAAATGACCAATGTAGGAAAATTATGAGGGGGGTCTCTCCAACAGTGTTCCTCGGCTCACATCTAGCATCACGGTGGTCGAGCTTGGAGTCATTCATCTGGTACTCGTGGCATCTCAGATCTGGACAGAAGGTGATGCGACCTCTCACTTCGTCCGCCATTTGAAGTGGCACGCCGGTGGAGGACTAGCATACTCCAATATTAGGTTGGCTCTATGTGATGTGGCAACTTCATATACTAACTAGATGCTAGCTATACTACTATGGTACTCACACTCCAAGAAGTGACTCGAAAACCATTCATAAATTGACTCTATGACATGCATTTGCAAATGTACCATTAATTACATACAACAAGTCATCAGCACACAACAACAACGAGGATACATGTTGGATTATAGATTATTTCCAACAAAACATTCTAGTAAATACATAAGTTTTCGTCACACAACAAATAACAAGCAATGAAATGAACTTCAACTCAACCAATCCTCAGCGTTGGAAACGCTTGCTTTGAACCATAAGTGCTCTGGGAAGGGCCAGCTATTTTCAATATCGAGAGCAATGCAGGACTGATCATCCAGGCTGAAGCGGCATATATCAGGAGCAGGGTAGGGAACTACCACAAAGTCCAAGGTATAGATACAATTGCTTCTCATAAATGGTACTAGTAACGTTGTGTCAATATGATACGTCCATTTTGCATCATGCTTTGATATTGATATTTATTTCATATGGGTTGTTATTACACATTACGTCACAATACTTATGCCTTTTCTCTCTTATTTTACAAGGTTTACATGAAGAGGAAGAATGCCGGAAGCTGGAATTCTGGGCTGGAAAAGGAGCAAATATTACAGACCTATTCTGCACAACTCAAAATTCATGAAACTTCACGAAGGCATGTTTCGGAATTAATAAAAAATATTGGTGAAAGAATCAACCAGAGGGGACCCACACCCTGGCCACGAGGGTGGGGGCGCGCCCTACCTCTTGGGGGCGCCCCCTATCTCGTGGGCCCCCTGGCAGGCCACCGGTGCCCATCTTTTGCTATATGAAGTCTTTTTCCCTGGAAAAAATCATAAGGAAGCTTTCGGAACGAAGCGCTGCCGTCTCGAGGTGGAACCTTTGCGGAACCAATCTAGGCCTCCGGCGGAGCTGTTTTGCCGGGGAAATATCCCTCCGGGAGGGGGAAATCTTCACCATCATCATCACCATCGATCCTCTCATCGGGAGGGGGTCAATCTCCATCGACATCTTCACCAGCACCATCTCCTCTCAAACCCTAGTTCATCTCTTGTATCCGATCTTTATCTCAAAACCTCAGATTGGTACCCGTGGGTTGCTAGTAGTGTTGATTACTCCTTGTAGTGGATGCTAGTTGGTTTATTTGGTGGATGATTATATATTCTGATCCTTAATGCATATTAATACCCCTCTGATTATGAACATGAATATGATTTGTGAGTAGTTATGTTGTTCCTGAGGACATGGGAGAAGTGTTGCTATAAGTAGTCATGTGAATTTGGTATTCGTTCGATATTTTGATGAGATGTATGTTGTCTCTCCTCTAGTGGTGTTATGTGAACGTAAACTACATGACACTTCACATTGTTTGGGCCTAGAGGAAGGCATTGGGAAGTAATAAGTAGATGATGGGTTGCTAGAGTGACAGAAGCTTAAACCCTAGTTTATGTTTTGCTTCGTAAGGGGCGGATTTGGATCCATATGTTTCATGCTATGGTGAGGTTTACCTTAATTCTTCTTTCGTAGTTGCGGATGATTGTGAGAGGTGTTAATCATAAGTGGGATGCTTGTCCAAGTAAGGGCAGTACCCAAGCACCGGTCCACCCACATATCAAATTATCAAAGTAACGAACGTGAATCATATGAGCGTCATGAAAACTAGTTTGACGATAATTCCCATGTGTCCTCGGGAGCGTTTTCCTTTATATAAGAGTTTGTCCAGGCTTGTCTTTTGCTACAAAAAGGATTGGGCCACCTTGCTTCACCTTGTTTACTTTCTTTACTTGTCACCCGTTATGAATTACCTTATCACAAAACTATCTGTTACCGATAATTTCAGTGCTTGCAGAGAATACCTTACTGAAAACCGCTTCTCATTTCCTTCTACTCCTCGTTGGGATCGACACTCTTACTTATAGAAAGGACTGGGATAGATCCCCTATACTTGTGGGTCATAAAAACTCTTTTTTGGCACCGTTGACGGGAGTGAAGCGCCTTTGGTAAGTGGAAATTAGTAACAAAAAATTTATACAATGTGATGAAATTGACTATCACTTGTTACTATGGAAAGTAATCCTTTGAGGGGCTTGTTCGGGGTATCTTCACACTGACCAGTAGAGCAAAGAGGTACTCCTCAACCTACTGAATCTACTGAAAATGTTTACTTTGAAATTCCTTCGGGTATGATAGAGAAACTGCTAGCTAATCGCTTTACAGGAGATGCAACATTGCATCCCGATTTGCATCTAATCTATGTGGATGAAGTTTGTGGATTATTTAAGCTTGAAGGTTTGCCCAAGGATGTTATCGAGAAGAAGGTCTTCACTTTATCTTTGAAGGGAGAGGCATTGACATGGTTCAGGCTATGAGATGATATGGGATCATGGAACTACAACCGATTGAAATTGGAATTTCATTAGAAGTTTTATCCTATGCATCAGGTTCATCGTGATCGTAATTATATATATATAATTTTT
Source organism: Triticum aestivum (assembly GCF_018294505.1). Classification (NCBI taxonomy): domain Eukaryota; kingdom Viridiplantae; phylum Streptophyta; class Magnoliopsida; order Poales; family Poaceae; genus Triticum; species Triticum aestivum. The sequence goes on from NC_057810.1 coordinate 687,018,483, forward strand.
GGCCTCACGAAGGAGAAAGCATCGCTCAAGCTTGGGGGAGGCTTAAGTCAATGTTATATTCATGCCCAATCATGAGCTCTCAAGAGAAATTATTATTCAAAAAATTTATGCTCGGCTTTCTCTCAACAATCACTCCATGCTCAATACTTCTTGTACTGGTTCTTTTATGATGAAGACTATTGAATTGAGATGGGATTTATTGGAAAGAACTAAACGCAACTCTGAAGATTGTGAGCTCGACGAAGGTAAGGAGACAGGTATGAAACCTAAGTTTGATTGTGTTAAATCTGTTATGGATACCGGTGTTTTTCGTGAATTTAGCACTAAATATGGACTTTACTTTGAGATAGTAGCTTCTTTCTGTGAATCATTTGCTACTCATGCCAATCTCCCTAAGGAGAAGTGGTTTTAATATCATCCTCCCATTGAAGTAAAAGTAGTTGAACCTATTAAAGTTGAAGAAAAGACTATCACTTATAATGTTGATCCTATTGTTCCTACCGCTTATATTGAGAAATCACCTTTCCCTGTTAGAATAAAGGATCATGCTAAAGCTTCAACTGTGGTTCGTAAGAGTAATACTTGAACACCTGCACCCCCTGAAAAAATTAAAGTTGAACCTAGTATTGCTATGGTTAAAGATATCTTGGCTGATAATATTGATGGGCATGTTATTTACTTCTGTGATGAAGCTGCTAAAATGGCTAGATCTGATACTAAAAATAAACATAGACCTGTTGTAGGCATGCATGTTATTTCCATTAAAATAGGAGATCACTGCTATCATGGCTTATGTGATATGGGTGCTAGTGCGAGTGTAATACCTTATTCTTTATAGGAAGAAATTATGCATGATATTGCACCTACTGAGTTAGAAGGCATTGGTATTACAATTAAGCTTGACAATAGAGATATTATTTCACCAGCTGGGATTGTTAGAGATGTTGAAGTCCTGTGTGGGGAAGTTAAATATCCTTCTGATTTTCTTGTTCTTGGTTCCCCACATGATGACTTTTGTCCCATTATATTTGGTAGATCCTTCTTGAATACTGTTAATGCTAGGATAGATTGTGAAAAGGATATTGTTACGATTGGGTTAGGGGATATGTCTCATGACTTTAACTTTGCTAAATTTCATAGACAACCCCATGATAAAGAATTGCCTAGTAAGGATGAAATTATTGGACTTGCTTCTATTGTCGTGCCTCCTAATGATCCTTTAGAACAATATTTGCTAGACCATGAAAATGATATGTTTATGAATGAAAGAAGGGAAATAGATGAAATATTCTATAAACATGGACCCATTTTGAAACACAACTTGCCTGTTGAAATCCTAGGGGATCCTCAACCACCCAAGGGTGATCCCGTGTTTGAGCTTAAACCATTACCTGATACTCTTAAATATGCTTATCTTGTGGAAAAGAAGATATATCATGTTATTATTAGTGCTAACCTTTTAGAGCAAGAAGAGGAGAAATTATTGGAAACTCTAAAGAAGCAACGTGCTTCTATTGGATATACTCTTGATGACCTTAAGGGCATTAGTCCCACTCTATGCCAACACATGATAAAATTGTTGAAAGACGCTAAACCGGTTGTTGATCACCAACGACGGTTAAATCCTAAGATGAAAGAAGTGGTAAGAAAAGTAATACTAAAGCTTCTGGAGGCAGGTATAATTTATCTCGTTGCTGATAGTCAGTGGGTAAGTCATGTCCATTGTGTCCCTAAGAAGGGAGGTATTACTATTGTTCCTAATGATAAAGATGAATTGATCCCACAAAGAATTGTTACAGGTTATAGGATGGTAATTGATTTCCGCAAATTAAATAAAGCTACTAGAAAAGATCATTACCCTTTACCTTTTATAGACTAAATGCTAGAAAGATTATCTAAAAAACACTCATTTTTGCTTTCTATATGGTTATTCTGGTTTCTCTCAAATACTGTATCAAAAGAGGATCAGGATAAGACCACTTTTACTTGCGCTTTCGGTACCTTTGCTTATAGATGTATGCCTTTTGGTTTATGTAATGCACCTGCTACCTTTCAAAGATGGATGATGGCTATATTCTCTGATTTTTTTGAGAAGATTGTTGAGGTTTTCATGGATGATTTTTCCGTATATGGAACTTCTTTTGATGATTGCTTGAGCAACCTTGATATAGTTTTGCAGAGATGCGAGAAACTAATCTTGTCTTGAATTGGGAGAAGTATGACTTTATGGTTAATGAAGGTATTGTCTTGGGGCATAAAATTTCTGAACGAGGTATTGAGGTTGATAAAGCTAAAGTTGACGCTATTGAAAAGATGACATGTCCCAAGGACATTAAAGGTATAAGAAGTTTACTTGGTCATGCCTGCTTTTATAGGAGGTTCATTAAAGACTTTTCTAAAATTTCTAGGCCTCTGACTAACCTCTTACAAAAAGATATTCCTTTTGTCTTTGATGATGATTGTGTAGAACCATTTGAAATACTTAAGAAAGATTTAATTTTTGCACCGATTGTTCAGCCACCTGATTGGAATTTACTGTTTGAAATTATGTGTGATGCTAGTGCTTATGTTGTAGGTGTTGTTCTAGGACAAAGAGTTGATAAGAAACAAAATGTTATCCAATATGCTAGTAAAACTCTAGACATTGCCCAGAGAAATTATGCTACTACTGAAAAAGAATTTTTAGGAGTTGCATTTGCCTGTGATAAGTTCAGACCTTACATTGTTGACTCAAAAGTAACCGTTCACACTAATCATGCTGCTATTAAATATCTTATGGAAAATAAAGATGCTAAACCTAGACTTATTAGATGGGTTCTCTTACTACAAGAATTTGATTTGCATATTATTGATAGAAAGGGAGCTGAGAACCCCGTTGCAGACAACTTGTCTAGGTTAGAAAATGTTCTTGATGACCCACTACCTATTGATGATAGCTTTCCTGATGAACAATTACTTGTCATAAATGCTTCTCATACTCCTCCATGGTATGCTGATTATGCTAATTACATTGTTGCCAAATTTATACCACGTAGTTTCACATACCAGCAAAAGAAAAAGGTTTTCTATGATTTAAGACATTACTTCTGGGATGACCCACACCTTTATAAAGAAGGAGTAGATGGTGTTATGAGATGTTGTGTACCTGAGCATGAACAGGAACAGATCCTACACAAGTGTCACTCCGAGGCTTGTGGAGGACACCACGCTGGAGATAGAACTGCACATAAGGTATTGCAATCCGGTTTTTGTTGGCCTACTCTCTTCAAAGATGCCCGTAAGTTTGTCTTGTCTTGTGATGGATGTCAAAGAATCGGTAATATTAGTAGAAGTCAAGAAACGCCTATGAATTATTCACTTGTGATTGAACCATTTAATGTTTGGGGCTTTGATTATATGGGACCGTTTCTTTCCTCTAATGGGTATACACATATTTTAGTTGCTGTTGATTATGTTACTAAGTGGGTAGAATCTATTCCAACTAGTAGTGTTGATCATAACACCTCTATGAAGATGCTCAAAGAAGTTATTTTTCCAAGGTTTGGAGTCCCTAGATACTCAATGACTGATGGTGGTTCACATTTTATTCATGGTGCTTTTTGTAAAATGCTTGCTAAATATGATGTTAATCATAGAATTGCATCTCCATATCACCCACAGTCTAATGGCCAAGTAGAGCTGAGTAATAAAGAGCTGAAATTAATTTTGCAAAAGGCTGTTAATAGATCTAGAAAGAATTGGTCCAAGAAACTTGATGGTGCATTATGGGCCTATAGAACTGCATATAAAAATCCTATGGGTATGTCTCCTTATAAAATGGTTTATGGAAAATCTTGTCACTTACCTCTCGAACTAGAACATAAGGCGCATTGGGCCATTAAAGAGATCAATTATGATTTAAAACTTCACGATGAGAATAGGATATTTGACATTAGCTCACTTGATGAATGGAGAACTCAAGCCTATGAGATTGCCAAACTGTTTTAAAAAAGTCAAAAGATGGCATGACAAAAGGATACAAAAGTGTGAGTTTAATGTAGGTGATTATGTTTTGCTATACAACTCTCGTTTAAGGTTTTTTGCAGAAAAACTTCTCTCTAAATGGGAAGGCCCTTATGTTATCGAGGAGGTCTATGGTGCCGGTGCCATAAAAATCAACAACTTCGAAGGCAGAAATCCGAAGGTGGTGAACGGTCAAAGGATCAAACATTATATCTCAGGTAATCCCATAAATGTTGAAACCAATGTTATTGAAACAGTAATCCCGGAGGAATACATAAGGGACACTTTATAGAACATTTCAGACTCCGAAAAGGAATAGGCATGTGGTATGGTAAGTAAACCGACTCCAAAATAGTTCTAATAGCAAATTTTCTCCGTTTTGGAATACTTAAGAAAATAGGAAAATAAGAAGTAGTCCGGGAAGGACACGAGGCATCCACGAGGGTGGAGCCCCCCCCCCCCCCCCCCCGCATCTCGTGGGCACCTCGTGTGCTCTCCGGACTCCGTTTTCTTGTAGGATACTTCTTTTGGTCAGTAAAAATTCATTATATAATCTCCTGAAGGTTTTGACCACCGTACCATGCAAATATCCTCTGCGTTTGTTTTGAGTTGTTTCTATAGCAGATTTGGAGCAAGATGTCATCTCAAGATTCCGACGGAGAGAACTATTTCTTTTATATCATTGCTGAACGGAAGACCTATGGGGATCTATCTCTTTGTGGTCGAACTGCGGATGATGATGAGGATGCTCATTTTATGAGGATAAATGATTCAAGTCGGGAGGAGAAGGATGTCCCTCTACCTCAACCTAGGGATATGCACGTGAAGTTCAAGAAATCTAGTCTCCCTAAGAGGGCTAAACTGTCTAACAACCGATCTATTCCTTCTTGTTTTCGGCAGAAAAGCAAAAGAGATTTATGTGACAAGATCTTGAAGCTGGAATCGGAGGTCGATGATTTAAAGGAGGAAATTGCTCTCCTCAATTACAATATGAAGATGTTGAGGGCACAATTGTCATCGTCATCACCATCACCACCTCCGAAGAAAGAGACATAAACACATGGGTATGGGCACTCCCCTTGGCAACTACTAAGCTTGGGGGAGGTGCCCCGGTATCGTATCACCATCACACTCCTATCTTTATCGTTTTTCTCAGTTCGATCCTTTTGGTAATCTCTTGATCTGTTAGAATAATGTTTTAGTATGATTTAGTTTTGAGTTTTGCTTTATGATCCTTCTATGTAATCGAGTCTGTGAGCTATGTATATAATAAAGATTAGTGTTGAGTCAAGGGCTTGATTATCCTGTTATGATCTTGAGGGAATTAAAGAAAAAAGAGAGAATAAAAATAAATGACGAGATCATATTGATCTTATGGAGAGTAATTACTTCACATATAAAGAGTATGGTGAATAAAAGTTGTTGAGAGTTGACAAACATAGTTTTGGTCATTGTTGCAATTAATAGGAAGTAATAAAGAAAGAGAGGTTCTGACATATAAATATACTATCTCGGACATATTTGATTATTGTGGGCACTCATTAAAATATGACATGCTAAAAGGTTGACGTTGGACAAGGAAGACAACATAATGGGTTATGTTTTCTTATGTCCGAAATAAAGTATATTGTCAGAGATCATCGAACATGTTGAGCTTGCCTTTCCCCCTCATGCTAGCCAAATTCTTTGCACCAAGTAGAGATACTGCTTGTGCTTCCAAATATCCTTAAACCCAGTGCCATGAGAGTCCACCATATCTACCTATGGATTGAGTAGGATCCTTCAAGAAGTTGTCATTGTTACAAGAAATGAAAATTGCTCTTTAAATATGTATGATTTGTTAGTGTGGAGAAAATAAACTTTATACGATCTTGTGATATGGAAGTAATAAAAGCAACGGACTGCATAATAAAGGTCCATATCACTAGTGGCAATATAAAGTGCCAGTTTTATAGTAATCACAGTTTCAATATCTATGCAAACAGGGATGCTTGATTTTAGTGGAACTGCACAAAAAGTCCAACTGGTTCAACATTAGGAGCATGTTTTTTTCCAAACCTTTATATCCAATTGGTGGCACTATGAGTTGTTCATTATGAAGGTACATGGTTTGCTACTACTCTTTTTGTACTGTCATTAGATAGTAATACTAGTGGTTTGCATGTGAACTTTTTGGCAGTGTGGACCTACATTGGAGGTGCAGGACAGGATTCAATGATTGGATGCTCAATTTCGGTTGTATCGATTTCACCTCTTCCATCACTGCGAACATGGATATCCTTGGTCTGATGAAGAATAGGCTCTATATTTCTGCTCTGAACCATCAGATCAATTCAATATGAAATTATCCAGGGCAAAACATGATTGTATCAAATTGTCCAGTGCAAAACATGACATATGCTATGCGGAAGAGACATGTTTAAACCAAAAATACAAGGTGGGGTATATGTTTATTAGCTACTTGATATTTGTGCAGATAGAGATGTCTGCCCGTTGCTATTTGGCAAACAAACAAACAAAGTGACTGCAATTTTGGTTGAACTGCACAAGTGAATAGTATAGTCACTGCATGCAGTGCCATTTGAAAATAGACACAGCAAGATTGGATAGTCACTTCATGGAATGCAGAAAAGTAGTACTGTACTATTTATTAGGCAACACTAGGTGCTTCATTGCTTTGGTTTGATTATACAATGGGCATCATTTTGCCTAATTTAAAGTTCGTATTCCGAAAATAGTCTCGCCGTGTGATCGAGAGAATACCAAATCATATTGCAGTGGATGTTCCCCCATCATGTGTGGTTCATTCTCATGGTTCCAGCTATTGGTGAAACCACTTATATTTGCAAGAGGAATTGTAGACTTCACAAACAAACTTTTCTTCCAGTCTTTACTGAATGTTGGCCAACAGAAGCATCCATGTTAGTAGGAAGAACAGATGTTTTTTCTAGATCTTTGCTTTTGGAGTTACATATTTGTATATGATCTGTGAATCATTGAGATGCATTAACATGTTGATCTTATCTATGGGAATCCTACTAGTTGGTTTTAGTTGCGACGCAAGATCCGAAGTGTCTGATCTTTGCTTTTGGAGCTACATATTTGTATATGATCTGTGTATCATTGAGATGCATTAACAGTTCCTTATTTCTCTTTGCTCAATGTTTACAAGTTACTGATTGATCACTAGCTAGCCTACTAATGCGCTCCTGGCAGTTAGTTGCGACGCAAGATCCGAAATGGCAGTTTTATGAATAAAAATACCTACCTCTGAAGAAACTGACAAGCTGCTCTGAAGAAAATGCCATGCGAATCTGAAGAAACTGCCAGCAAAAACGTTCACAAATGCCTTATCTCCCAGCTAACATTCATCAGCTAATGCGATCGTACATGTACACCATCCGACCTACTCGATCCTACATGTACACTATCCGACCTACTCGATCCTACACGGATAAATAGCGCATCATGCATGTACTACATTCATTCCGGTTTGCAGGGCTCAATTCAAGAAATGACCTACTCGATCCTACATGAATAATAGTGAATCACGCACGTACTAGTACCTCCTTTCTGGTTTGCAGGCCTTAATTCAAAAATCTCACCAACCAAGGTACTCCCTCCGTCCGGGTATATTAGTCCCATGAGCAAAGCAGCAAGACCAAGGCATGGCAATAATTAACTGCATGCACAAGTTTAAGCCTAGTTAGTTCCAGCGATTTAAGTGGCTGCATGCATGCCCTCGGCTGCGACTCGTTGCATGCTGCTCCGCATACTGGATGCGAGCGATTCTGAGTGCCTACATGCAGCCGACCGTTATTAAGGTAGCTAACTAATGCGAAAAAAGATGCGCTTTAATTGTTGCGGGCCTTTTAAATCCGTGGAATCATTATTGACAAGAAAGGAGTACCTCATCTGGATGATTCGAGTGCCCTCGTTTGACTTTCATGCCGGTGTGCGGCCCAGCATTGACGGGACGGGACGACTCACACATAATTTCAGTTTCTCTAGTTTTCCACGGCAAGATTGCGCGCTAAGCCATGCCTGAATTGAATTCTGATGACCGTCGCGCTACCTTCCTCCTATAAGTACTGTTTTGCGGCCTACTCCGGTGGCACCGTGACCCAACTTGCCCTATCCTCATAAGCCCCCACCGGCCCGAGGTCGCTCACCACTTATCGTCGCTCTCGCCACGTCCGCCATGCCCCTGCCCATCCGCGGTAGGCGAGGACGGAGGCGGTCACCGCCGAAACTAGTGTTTAGTTTTTCACCGGAAGGCAGACGGAGGGAGGAGGCATTCTATCGGACTTTAGATGGCAATGCGGAGATCAAGGACTTGTTGGAGCACGACCGCCTGGCGGAGGATTAGGAGTTGTTGGAGCGCGACCGCCTGGCGGAGGAGCAGCATATCGCTGATTTGCGCCGCCCGCAGGACATGGGGCAGCAGCGTACCGACACTCTGAGTCGCTAGCAGAGCGCCCGCAATTGGACCGACTACGTGGAGGCTGGCGCCCGGCAAATAGCCCTGGAGGCTGTCGGGCACGCATGCGTTCGCGACGCCAATTTTGACTACCACCGCATCAAGTGGGTTTCCCGCTTAGAAGCCGAAGCTTCGGTGGACCATGCCGTTATGGAAAGGGCCAACGCGTGCGAGCAATGCACGCTATCGCACCCTTGGAAAGTCTGAGGTGAGGCGGAGGACGCCGGTGCCGGCATTTAGCGTGTACCGCAGATGGGGGCCGGCATCGTCTAGTTAGCTAAGAGTAAGTTAGTACTTGTACGCTACTAGAGTATTAGTGGGAGTAGATAGTTAACTTGGCTATGATGGTTATCAACGTAGAAATTCAGTACTCTATATGTGGATCAGACCTGTTACTTTGCTCTGAATGTTGAACTTTCCGTTTGAACGTATGGAATGGGTTGTTATTTTTTAAATGGGTTGTATTTGTCCTCCACGGGTTTAGAGGCCAACTTCTAGGCCTACCAAGTTGACGCATACACAATCATGAGATGATTGTACGTGGAGAGGATGACAGCAGGGACCCGCCAAGGTCATGGCAGTACGCAAGCAAGTGCCTCCTTATTTCAAGCCAATAAAAAATGGCTCCTCCTAATGGATTTCTGACATCTGGGTCTCATGCCATTGTCAACGTAGTCAATAAATGAGATAATTGCACAATGAGCGGCTGACACTAGGGACCCAGTAGCTCGCCCAATTTTTTTGTTTTGGGTTAATTTGATAAATGCCACTCCAAATCTGGTGTTTTCGAGAAATGCCACTACAATTTCAAAACTTTGAAAAATGCAATTTCATGCCATTTCCAGTGGCATTTTGAAGTCTAGAGTGGCGTTTTTCAAAGTTTGCAAATTGCAGTGGCGTTTTTCAAAGTTTGCAAAAATTGCAGTGGCATTTTTCAAAGTTTGGAAATTACAGTGGCATTTTTATGAATCGCCATAATTGGAGTGGCAGTTATATAATTTGTTTTTGAGACGGAAGCAGGGTGTCAACTGGGCTGTGCGGGGCACCCTGGCCTGTCTAGACAGCCTTTTTTTTTCTGAAAATGGTTAGCCCAGTTTTTTTGTGATTTGTCAAGTAAGTCGCTTTGTCAGGCCTGTTGGGCTGCAAATCTTTCAAGACGAGGAGAGCTTCATTCGGCTGGCCGAGAAAATGGCCTATAAGTAATGAGAAATGGGTTGTACATTTTTAAAACACATCAAACCAGCAATTAGTTTCAAATTTCCATTTTTCATTTCGAGATATTAAATTGCATTGATTTTTATGCGTGAACAATTTGTTGAATTTTATATTGATATACATTTATTTTTAAAATCAGTTTGAATGTGACTAGAAATTTCGGGATTAAAAACAGTTTGGACTGCACCGAAATATGCAAAATTTCGTATAATTTTTTAACAATGGCCACGATATGGGCTGTAATGCTAACAAAAAGAATATGGGCTCAAAAAAACCTTAAGAATTAGCAAATGGGCTGTAAATTATTAGAAATAATGACAGATGGGTTGTACGCTGTTTTTCACAGATTTGAGACTTTTCTAAAAAAAGGTTGACGCACAAGTAGTGACTGTTGGATGTCCATCCAACGGCTGTCGTGCTTCTTCAATCTCTGCTCTTCCTACTCCAGTCGCTCAAACAAGCGCCGGTGGGACTGCCTGCTCTCTCCTCCCCGCGGTCGGCTGTGCTGCCGCACATGCTTCACCGCCCACCGTACTCCCATCGCTGGCCTAGCCATCCCTCTACTCACCCACACCTGTTGTTATTCTTCGGCGACGACAGACAAACTAGTAAACCCTCGTACAGTCGTACACCCTTCAACGTGGGAAACAACTGTCGGGTCTTCCCTGGCTCCGTGTCGTTCCCTTCCTAGGCCTCGCCGTCGTCCACTGCCCTGGTGCTCTCGGCGCGGCGTGGTCAACGTGGCCAACGACCGACATGCATCTCAAGTGGACTATACGTGGAGAGGCTGACAGTTGGATCCACAGCCGCACGTAAGGAAATGCCTCCTTATTACATGCAAAATAATGATTCCTCCACCTGACATCTGGGACCTACCGAAAGGGCCTCTATATTTTGTGAAAAAATGTTACCGCCGCTGATAGCTTGGACCCACCAGCTATATCTTCACACGCAAGGGAAAATGAATACTCATCCTGCTAGCTGGGACCCAGTATAGTGGGAGGCTAACTTGTGGGCCTACTAAGTTGACGGGGATGGAGGGCTTTGTCACCTTAGTCAATATGCACGATTCTAGCTCTAGTGACCGTACGATGTCCATCCAACGGCCGTAGTGCTTCTTCAACCTCTGGTTTTCTTGCTCCAGCCACCCAAAGCAGCGCCGGTCGTGCCGCCTACTCCTGCCTCCTGTGGCCGGCTATGCTGCCATGGAGGCCTTACCGCCCCCTACTACTCCCACCGCTGACCAGGCCATCCCTCCACTCAACCACACCCCCTGTTATTCTGCGGCGACGGCAGCCTCATAGCGCAGCCAAACCAGTGAACCCTCGTACTCCTCTCCGCGTGGGCATCCACTACCGTGTCTTCCCCGGCTCCGCGTCGTCCCCTTCCTAGGCCTCACCGTCATCCACCACCGTGGTGCTCTCGGCATGGTGTGGTCAATGTGGTCAATGACCGACTTTCATCAAAAGAGTACTGTACATGGAGAGGCTGACAGTTGGGTCCACGGCAGCCGCAAGGAAGTGCCTCCTTATGACGCGCAAAAAAATTATTCCTCCACCTAACAGCAGGGACCCACCGGATGGGCTACTGTATTTCACGAAAAAAATGTTTCCCTCCTGACTGCTGGGACCCACTAGCTACATCTTCGCATGCAAGGAAGTGCGCCCGGGCAAAAAAATGATTTGCCCCCTTGACGCTAGGACCCACCTGCTACATCTTCGCACGCAAGGAAGTGCCTAACAGTCAGGACCCACCTGGTCGAAGCGTACGTAGCATTGTCATTCTGGTCGCGAACGTGTACGTACATACTGGTCGATGTAGAGGCGCGCACGAGTCATAGTTGAGGCGCGCACGTAGCATGTACACGTACGTACATCGGCCAGTGTGCAAGAAAGAAAATACGGCCACATACGTACATACGGGCGGGGTCTCGAACGCCTACTCGTGCATACGTACGGCCAGGGCTCGTGTACATGGTTGGGTCGGAACGGAGAAACTGCATCGTCGTCGTGTTCATGTGGCGGCAACAGAATGCGTCGTGTTCATCGGGAGGCAACAGAACGCGTGGGAGCCAACCGTCTTGGACAGAACAGCCGATGGAAACGAGGCCTGGCATACCGCAGATCGGAGGAAACGACCTTGTGTTCGACCGGCCATTTCCGAAACAGGATCCTGTTCATCGGGAGGGGTCTGGCGTACCGCAAAACAGAGAAAACGGGCTTCTGTTGGACCTCAAAATGGGGTCTTGTTGATCGGGAGGGGTGTGGTGTACCACAAAACAGAGGAAACAGACTTGTGTTGGAGCGCTACGGTCGAAACGGGGTTCCGGTTCATCGTGACGGGTGTGGCATACCGCAAAACGGGACTCCACGGGATACTGTTCATCTCCACCGTCGACCTCCTCTAGCCTCCACGGGCTATTGTTCATCCACCATCGACCTCCTCCAACCTCCACTTGCGACTGTTCATCCACGGGCTCCTGTTCATCCAGCCTGCACCGTGCTATACTACACCGGCTACTGTTCAACCAGCCCTCTCCACGGGCTCCTGTTCAACCATCCCTCCACTGGCTACTATTCATCCAGCCCTTCACGGGGTCCTGTTCATCCAGCCCCAACCGGCTCGATCGATCGGGGTCCTGTTCATCCAGAGGAAACCACGGGGTCATGTTCATCCACCCCCACAGGGAACTGTTCATCCAAACCCCCCAAGAATGCTCATTTTTCATCCAACCCCCCCCCCCCAGCAATGCCAACTGTTCATCCAGAGGCAGCATCGATTAGCTTCAGTTAGCAGCAATAGCGAAGGAATCACTCGGGTTCACTAATGTAGCTAGTGCAATCGCCCGGGTTCAGTTAGAGCCCAATGCCTTGATCGGGTTCAGTTAGATCCCAACGCCTCACACACACGCGCGTACATGTAGGAAAATTGCCACTATCGTAACCGAGAAAATACTATCTTGTGAACTCAGGCTCTACGTTTATGCCTTAAGGTCTTTCTCCTTACCGTGGGGAGCGTACCACTTGCGTGATTCTAGAGAAGAAGGCGGTGTCCTAACCACAAGGCGGTTAAATTCCACTGGTGCTTGCTAGCCAGTCAAGAATGACTCGAAGACCATGGGAAGGATTGCTCGGCCCCCGACCACCCACCGTAACCGAGAACTCCCCGAAATTTTCCTCACCCTCGCTTCTACCACGGTTTTTTCCGTCATGGACGGCCCAAAGAATGTCATGCAGCTACGTCTCCGGCCCGCCCAGGATGAAAATCCCATTTTCTGTCATGATTTTTTGTCATAGAAGTAGGAGCCCACCACATCCATGATGATACCGGGTTTTTTCACAATTATCGTCATAGAAATGTCATAAGTATGACAAAAAAATTCGTTTGGCCCAAAATGTCACGGATGTATCTTTTTTTTGTAGTGATCAACCGTGTTAACTAAACACTTCCGCTTTCGGTCTACGAGGGTACGTGGACACTCTATCCCCTCTCATTGCTATGCATCACATAGATAGATCTTGCGTGATCGTAGGAATTTTTTTTAAATTACCGTGTTCCCCAACATAAAAATCTTCTTGTTAAGTACGAGGAACTTGAAAATCGTCATGAAATGCTCTCAACTTCTCATGAAAAGCTCTCCTATGATTATCTTCAAAGGAAGCAAGAGCTTGATAAATTGAAATCGGCTCATGAAGATCTTCAAAAGGAGAACGAGTCACTCCGTGTTCAATAGATCAGTTCCGCTCAGGAAGTATTTGAACCACCATGTCTAAAATTTCTTGAGCGTGATAATGATGTCTCTGTTGCTGAATGTTCAACTGCTGCTACTGTTGCAATATCTTCAACTGTTAATGTGGTAACTAACCCCTCTGCTAAGGATACCACTACTATTGCTGATGAGAATCCCAGTTAGAAGACATTGCTTGAGACAGGAATGTACAAAAGTCTCAAAGGGCATCAGACACTATGTGATGTCGTCAAAAAACAGATTCTAAACTGAAACCTTAGGAAAGAGGGTGTTGGGTTTGAGAGGAAAATGAATGTTGATGGTTCTTACTGGATGCCTAAGCAGTACCCCAAAACCACATGGGTTGCTGCAAACGGACCTTCAGTGGATCCATCAACTTATCTGGCTTCTCTTGTGCTAACCCAATTATCATTGATGAATCCTTTGATGCAACCTATAAACTTTTCAGGAATCAGAATGATGAAGTGTCTGCCAAGTATATTGGTACTAACTGCAGGAATGGACCACCTCTTAAGAAGATCTGGGTACCCAAAAGTTTTCTTGAAACTCTTCCCATGAATGTCATCATGACACCTCCGGGGAAGAAGATAAATCCCAGACCAAAGGCTTCATATGGTCGAAAGGCTTCATACAGACAAAGGACTCACCAGAGTCACCCTAACGCCAATGTTTTGCAGGGAAACCATACTCAGACTCTTGAATATGAGCGTGTTTCGTCAAACCGCTATGTTCATAAGACCAAAAACTTTTCTGCTTATTCTTATGAGTATTATTCACCTCCTGCAAGGATATTTTCTAGAGCTCCAAAGCCGAAGTTCTCATATGCTTGACTTAGACTCATTGCTTCTAAGCTTCCCCTAAAGATGTGGGTGGTTAAGAAAACTGAACTCTCTTTTGCAGGGAAAGGTCTCCAGCTCGAAATCAAAGGCGTCTAATGCTTATGCTGGGGACCTTAAACATCTTGTGGGACGCAAGATAAAATGTCCAAATGGTCTTACTATGTATTTCATCTCGGGATTCCTTGACAATCATCCTATTTATCCTAACCAAGATCTGAACTTTCATATTCCGCTTATTTGTCAAATGTTTCTGCTTCACAATACCCTTGGTGAAGCCTATCCCCCAAACTGTACTGTAGGATATGACACCAAAGGCTTCAAAATGGATTATGGATAGTGGATGCACTAACCACATGACTGGTGACCGAAGTCTTCTAATGGATTCAACCCTACGCCCGTCTGACAAATGTCACATCACATTTGCTGACACTGGTAAAAGCAAGGTATTGGGTCTGGGTAGAGTTGCAATATCAAGGGATCAACAGATGGATAAAGTAATGCTTGTTGAATCCCTTGGTTTCAACCTAATGTCTGTCTCAATGCTTTGTTATCTGAACATGATTGTGATATTTGGAAAATATCATTGCCTTGTGCTTATGGAATCTAACAAGTCTCTAGTCTTTGAAGGGTATCGAAAAGATGATCTGTATATGGTAGATTTCTTAGCAGGACCACAATTGGCCGTATGTCTTCTAGCAAAAGCTTCAGAGTGCTGGCTCTGGCATCGGAGGCTAGTACATACTGGCATGAGGAACTTGTACACTCTCGCGAAGAAGAAGCATGTCGTAGGCATCAAGGGCATAAAGTTCAAGAAGGATCATCAGTGTGGTGCTTGTGAAGCTGGGAAGATGACTAGGGCCAAGCATCCCTCGAAGACAATGATGATGACATCAAGTCCCTTCGAGCTGCTTCACATGGACTTATTCGTCCCTACTCACTACTCTACTCTTACTACCATTTCTTGTCTCTATGGCTTCGTTATTGTTGATGATTGATCAAGATATACATGGATGCATATAATCCTCTACAAGAATTAAGTGGAGGATGTCTTCAGACGATTCGCCAATCGTGCCATGACAAACTATGGCATCAAGATCAAGCACATCAGTAGTGACAACATCACAGAATTCAAGAACACCGGCCTCGACACTTATCTTGATACACTTGGCATCACTCATGAGTTCTCAGCTCCTTACACACCTCAGCAGAATGGCATCATGGAGCGCGAGAAAAGAACCCTCATTGAGATGGCTCGGACGATACTTTGATGAGTACAAGACTCCAAGGAAGTTATGGCCTGAAGCCACTGATAGTGCATGCCATGTCATCAACCGTGTTTATCTTCACAAGCTTCTAAAGAAGAGATCATATGAGTTGCTAACTGGTAAGAAGCCAAACATCAGTTACTTCAAAGTATTTGGTGCTAAGTGTTGGATTAAGGATCCGCATCACACTTCAAAATTTGCACCGAAAGCACATGAAGGTTTTATGCTTGGATACGGAAAGGATTCACACTCCTACAGAGTCTTCAACCTCTTTCACTATAAAGTGGTTGAAACTATGGATGTGCGGTTCGATGAGACTAACGGCTCGCAAAGAGAGCACCTGCCAAATGTGCTAGATGAAGTCCCTCCTAGTGAATCTATCAAGCTTATGGTTACTGGAGAAATCATACCTTCAGAAGCTCAGGCTGAAGAAGAAATCATCATTGCACCAAAATCAACCTGAAGACAATGGCAACCTAAAGTCAATGCTGAAGCTGAAGACAATGATCTGCTAGGGCAAATCTTTGTCCAGTACATCGAAGAGTTGCAAATGAAGTACAGATTGAGAAGATAATTGATAGCATCAATGCACCTGGTCCACTCACTCATTCTAGAGCAACACAGCTAGCAAATTTGTGTGAGCACTTTGCTTTTGTCTCTATATCTGAACCCAAGAAAGTTGCTGAAGCCTTCATGGAACCTGAGTGGATTCAAGCTATGCAAGAAAAGCTTCATCAGCTCGAGCTGAACAATGTATGGGAACTGGTCAAGTTTCCTGATCCTCGCAAGCACAATATCATTGGCACCAAATGGATCTATCACAACAAACAAGATGAGCATGGTCAAGTTGTCAAAAACAAGGCTCGTCTAGTTGCTCAAGGTTACAATCAAGTAGAAGGTATTGACTTTGATAAAATATTCGCTCACGTGGCAAGGCTTGAAGCAATTCCCATATTGTTAGCGTATGCCAACCATCACAACATTATTCTATACCTAATGGATGTGAAGAGTGCCTTTCTCAATGGCAAGATTGAAGAAGAAGTACATGTTGCACAACCACCTGGCTTTGAAGATCCAAAACATCCTGATATGGTATACAAGCTCAACAAGGCACTATATGGCCTGAAACAAACTCCTCGCGCTTGGTATGACACACTCAAAGACTTCCTGAAGAGCGAAGGATTCAAACCTTATTCTCTAGATCCTACACTCTTCACGAAGACATATGACGGCGAACTGTTTGTGTGCCAAATCTATGTGGATGACATTATCTTCGGCTGCACTAACAAAAGATACAGTGATGAGTTTGGGCACATGATGCAAGAGCAATATCAGATGTCCATGATGGGTGAGCTGAAATTTTTCCTCGTTCTTCAAATCAGTCAGCAGAGCAACGACACCTTCATATCTCAAGAAAAATACCTCAAAGATTGCCTGAAGAAGTTTGGAATGCAAGACTGCAAAGGATACACGACACCAATGCCAACCAAAGGTCATCTGGGCCCTGACGACAATGGTAAAGAGTTCGATCAAAAGGTATACCCCTCCATGATTGGTTTTTTACTTTACTTATGTGCATCTAGGCCAGATATAATGCTTAGCATTTGCATGTGTGACCGATTCCAAGTGGCACCAAAGGAGTCGCATCACCTAGCGATGAAGCGAATACTTCGACATTTGGCTTACACCCCAACAATAGGATTATTATTTTTTTGACTGAACACTGTAGGGAAAGCCCGCACAGCCCTTTATTGACTTATCAAAAATAATTACAATAATTACAAATGCTACCAGGAGTAGCAAGAGAAAAAGTGAAAAGCTAAAATAAAACAATTACATTTAAGGAGGGAGGAAGGAGACCCATCTAATCAGGCCTTCCTTGTATCTAACCTTGATTTTATGAGAGAGTAAAAGCATATCATTCACAAAAGCTCCTCTCCACCTATTAAAACTAGGCCTTTCCTTTCGAAAAACCTTTCCATTCCTGATGATCGAAATGTTCCAGCAAGCAATAAAGACCACTTCAGCAAAGAAAGGATGAGCAAAGTTCCTCCTTGAATTGAGCACAATCTGACTCATGTCATTCCCAGCTTCCCAATCAATCTGGAGGAAGTTCCAAACCCTCTGACTGAAATTACAATTGAAGAATAGGAGATCTCTATTTTCCCTGGTGTGAGTGGGACAAAGCACACAATTGACTCCATCATCTATATGCCAATGCCTTCTTTCCACCATATCCTTGGTGTTGAGCCTATCCATTATTAACAACCAAGCAAATACCTTAATCTTCATGGTACAACAGCTCCTCCAAATCCAAGTCAAAAAAGGATTAAAAGTATGATGAATGAACCTGGATACATAAAACTGTTTAGGAGTATAGTGTTTGTGAGAGCCATGCCAATACCAAACATCCTTCAAGTCAGAGTCCCTTTCATGGTGCAACATAAGAGATTTCAAAACCAAGAGCTCATTGTGAGCCTGCTCTGAAAGTTGAAGATGGAACCAAGAGATCAGATCTAGGGCAGAAAATCCCTCCTTGACTGTAACCAGAGCATCTTTGACAAAAGAAAATAACCTAGGAAACCTGTGCTGCAAAGGCCAAACAGAGTTTCCAATCAGCCATTTATCCTGCCAGAAAAGAGCAGTATCCCCTTCATTAACCTTGACCCATGTGACTTCTCTGAATTGATCCAAAAGTTTAAGGACATCCTTCCACCAAAAAGATCCACATGGTGCAGTTCCTTGTGGGATAAGATCATGGTAATATGAGTTCCAAATTAGATGAACCCAAGGAACATCAGCCTTGTTGAGGAACTTATTCACATGTTTCAGAAGAAGGGCCACATTTTGAATGCCAAGATCCAGAATACCCAGCCCTCCTTTGTTTTTGGGTCGACAAATCAAATCCCAAGCAGCAAGAGAAGGAGCTGCTTCTTGCCTATTTTTCCTCCACAGGCACTGCCTTTGAATTCTCTGAAGTTGCTTCAAAATACCAGGGGCAATGAGCAAGCTGCAAAGGAAGAAAATAGGCAAGGAGGACAAAGCAGAATTCAAGTACTGTAATCTTCCACCCTGAGCAAGAAAAGATGAACTAGCAGACATTCTTCTCTCCATACAGGTAACCAGAGGCAGCACATCAGACATTGCAGGCCTGGAAGTTCCAACAGGCAGACCAAGGTATGTAAATGGCATCTTGCCCACCTGACAACCAAAGAGGGATGCCAATCTTTGGGTTTCCTCCTGGGAAACATTTATTGGGATCATGGAAGACTTATGGTAATTAACCTCCAGGCCAGTGGACTGTGAAAAACCCAGCAAGATTTTTTGAGAGCCAAGAGCTGAGCTTCATCAGCAGGAACCACAATCAAGGTGTCATCAGCATATTGCACAATTGGATAGTCCTTGTCATGAGAAGGAAAAGGCAGTTTAATTTCCCCTCTGTTGTGCATATCATTTACCATAGATTGCAAGAGATCTGCAACAAGAACAAAAAGAAGAGGAGATACTGGGTCTCCTTGCCTGACACCTTTTTTACATACAATTTTTTCCCAGGCACCCCATTGAGCAGAACAGAGGAAGTCCCAGAAGACAAGAGAGATTTAACCCAACCAATCCATTTGTCATTAAAGCCCTTGTGTCTCATGATTTGAAAGATAGCTTCATGTTCAATGGAATCAAAAGCTTTCTCAAAATCAAGTTTGAGAATTAGAATTGGCCTTTTAGACTGGTGACATTGATGCAGATATTCCAAAGTCCACCCAATGCAATCTTGTATGGTCCTAGATTTAATGAAACCATACTGGTTCTTATGGATGCACATCATTATCAATTCCTGAAATCTATTGGCCATCATTTTGGACAAAAACTTAATGCCCATGCCAGTCAAAGAAATAGGCCTATAATCACCAACCAATTCAGGTGAAAGTTTCTTAGGAATCAAGGTGATGAAAGACTCATTGATGTTCTCCAAGTTGGCTTTGCCATCATAAAACTCCTGGGCTAAAGCATAAAACTCATGCTTTGACATCATTAATGTATCCAAAGGGCTCAACATTTGATCTGATTGGATATTCTGATGTTGATTATGCTGGTGACAAGGTTGATCGCAAGTCCACTTCAGGAACATGTCACTTTCTTGGACGATCTCTTGTTTGTTGGTCTTCAAAGAAGCAGAACTGTGTATCAATCTCCACTGTTGAATCTGAATATATTGCTGCTGGATCGTGTTGTGCTCAGCTCCTCTAGATGAAGCAAACTCTCAAGGACTATGGCATCCACACGAAGAATGTGCCACTCTTCAATGACATAGAAAGCACCATCAAGCTTTCCAAGAATCCAGTTCAGCACATTCTGATCCGTCATCACTTTATCAGAGATCATGTCAACAAAGAAGATATTGATATCATTCGCGTCAACACTGAAGAGCAATTGGCAGATATCTTCACAAAGCCCTTGGATGAGAAAAGGTTTTGCATGTTGCGATGTGAGCTAAATATCTTAGAATCCTTAAATGTCATGTAGTTGGACACACATCCTAACGCTTATGCATGTTGGTGACTTAGATGTGCAACACACGAAGTAACATATATCTTCAATCAATGAAGACCTACCCTTTGAGTGTGAATACATTATCATGGAATTTGACTTCGGAGCGCCATGATAATTGTGCGCCCTGGGTCTAATACTTCCTATACGGTGGGTAACGCCACCACCAAAATTCTTATTGAAGTGTTTCTCTTGGCATCATGGTTGCATAGTCTTCGCATTTGGTTTGTCTTCAACATTGATTTGACTTCAAGGTTTATCTTCACCATGTTGAGTTGATATATATATATATATATATATATATATATATATATATAGTTGGTTGTGTTCTGTCCTCTACAACATTCACTTATAGCCATGTCTTCATTCTTGAATCTTTATTGATGTAAGTGAATATGATTGGACCCTAACCTATTCTGTGCTTCTACCTCAAAATCTATCTGTCCAAATCATATGCATTCTATTGAAAGTTGTCAGTTGTCTTCTCTAAGTCCTTGTCAGCAGAAGACAACGTGACAAACATTTAAATCTGCTTTTAATGTTGTATCCTTACTGCCTGAATACCGAAGAAGCTGGAACGACCACCCAACAATCCAGGCATGCGTCGGAACATGGAAAAACTTTCAATGAGTTGCATGCATGCCAGGTGTCCCTCACGTGTGAACCGCGAGGGGCACCTGAGTAATTGCGCTACGCCGCCTGTTGGGGATATTACCACTAGGCGTAAACCGGCCTACTTGGGCCGGGTTAACTTCATTAGTGGTATAAGCAGGTGAAGGCCCAAGGCCTATAGTCGCTTTAGAATCTGTAGCCGTAAACCGACCTGATGTATAACTTGTATTGTAAGTTAGGAATAGAGAGATACCAACCGGGATATGAATATGAACCGGTTGGGACTCTATGGACCGACGGGCGTCACCCGTGTATATAAGGGGGCGACCCGGCGGCGGTTCAGGACAGACAACGACAACTCGAGCCTGTGCGAAGCTTGTTTGCTCCCTAGCCATCGAGACCATATCAATTCCATCACAACTAGACGTAGGCTTTACCTTCATCGAAGGGGCCGAACTAGTATAGAACCCTCGTGTCTTTGTGTCCGCTTTAACCCCTTCAAGTAAACCCGTGGCGATGGCTCCACGACTAAGTCCTTTCCCTAGGACATCTGCCGTGACAAATCCACGACAGTTGGCGCCCACCATGGGGCTATCGCACGATGGTTTGACGATCTTGGAGGGCAAGCTCAAAGGACTCGAAGGCTATGCTGTGGGCCAGATGACCAAGAATCATCGTGGCAAGATCTACATCGACGACGCAGGATGGGGTCCCGAGGCCGATTCGATTGAGTACGGGTACCGGGTCCCCTTTGGTGGCATACACGTTTTCATCGGCAAGATCGGTAAGCCGGGGCCTGAGCCAGACATCTGCATCGACCTCGTCGAGACAGCTCAGCGTGCGAGATCTACCCAGGCTAAACCGGCCGTGAAGCGTGCCTTCGTTGGAGTCATCCACGGAGGAGGGCGTAAGGACGAGTCAGAACACGGTAGCGAGGTAGTCGTCTATTC
Source organism: Triticum aestivum (assembly GCF_018294505.1). Lineage (NCBI taxonomy): Eukaryota > Viridiplantae > Streptophyta > Magnoliopsida > Poales > Poaceae > Triticum > Triticum aestivum. The sequence continues at coordinate 687,040,139 of NC_057810.1, forward strand.
CGGCGACGAGTCCTCGACCGGAGAGACCGAATCACTATACCAGTTACAAGACGACCAGGTTAGGGGCTGTTCCGATGGCGACAGTATTCCGGACCCCCCAGGCCAGGTCAACCGGGTTGGAATATTCATGGCCGGCACACAGGCGGCGAATCATTCTTCGACCGCCGCAGCAATGCTCTCCGGATCAGCAGGGGCAGGAGGCCTTGTGCGCCCGCCGGTTCAAGTTCTATCTGATCTATTTGATACACTAGCCGCGCTCATGGCAGAGGACAATCCGGCGGATCAGGAGGCCCATAATACAGAAATTGCAAAGGTGAGAGAGCAGATCATGCAAGCGAAAGGGGATCTGGCCGCAGAAAAAGACAGGATGGCCGCAGAGCGGGCCGCTTTGGACGCCCAGGCTTATAAGCTCATGCTTGACCAGAACGCGTCATAGGAGGTCTTAAAGCGGAAGCACAGGTCACGCCTGCCGTTAGGGTTTGATCCCCGGAATCTCTTTCACACTCCAGGAGCTGGACCCAGTAATCCGCCACGGCACCTGGAGACAAACCGGATTGAGGCACCAAGACCAGGGGGGACGGTCCAACCTCGCCTGATGGAACCTCCTCCCCAGAACATTGCGATTTTCCGCCGGTCCAGACGCCCCCATGTCATTATTCTAATCCTATGGACAACCTTGTTGCGGCCGCCGCGCGATTAGAGGCTATCCCAGTCGAAGGGGACTCTCCGCAAGCGATAGAGACGCGCCGGGTTAAGGAGCTTCTTCGGACCGCGCTGATTCAGCAGGAAGCATACTCGTACAGCCGTGATCGGATTCACTCTACGCCCCGTCCAAGCCAGAGCTATAGCAGGCGCATGGATGAACCGGCCATATTGAGCAATGCGCGAGGCCATGAAGCAGCCCATGGCAATAGCCCGGCAGGCGGTGTTCGCGATGCTCAGGATGTGGTGGACCGGGCCCGGGCACGGAGGGAAGCCGAGTTAGCAGCGCAGGATGATGCGGATCAACTTACACCGGTTCGCCCTACCACCTTCGCCGGACTAGGAGTCGCATCCGCTTTGGGAGTGCCTTGTTTAATCCCCGCTTTACGCAATGTGCGCCTGCCCAAAGATTTCAAGGGTCCACGATAGGTGCCGAATTACACCGCTGATTTATCCCCTGAAGCGTGGATAGAGAGTTATGAGATGGCCATGGAGATGTTAGACGTGGATGAGACCGCATGTGCAAAATACTTCACCATGATGCTTGAAGGCACGGCGCGTACCTGGTTGAAGAGCCTACCGCCCAATTCTGTCAGCTCATGGGCCCAGTTGCGGGCCCGGTTTATCCAGAATTTCAAGGATACGTGTAAGCAGCCCAAATCCATAGTAGACCTGGCGGCTTGTGTCTAGGGGGAAGGAGAATCAACGACCCATTGGGTGCACCGCGTTTCAGAAATTTTGCACTCGTCCGACAGGATTAATGCTGACTCTGCGATCTTAACCCTGGAAGGCAACTGCCGGTTTGAGCCTTTAAAATTGAAATTGGGACACATGAAGCGGTTCTGTAATGACATGGGAACCCTCATGGCTGCGCTAGTGAAGTATGCTGATTCAGACAGTACCAAGGATCCCGAGACTGATGATGATGAAGCAGGGAAGGGAAGGAAGAATAGCAACTCCAAACAGCAGCAGTATAAACTGGCGGGTCATGGAAACGGAGGCAAGCGCAAGGCGGATGGCAGCATGGACTTTGTGGCCAACACTAATGCACAGGACAGGGGGCAGCGGCGCAGAGGTAAAGTGGCAAATCGTAATGGGGCTCCCAATCCTAACGCAAGCCGCTTGAGTTATTTGATGAATCAGCCTTGCCCGAAGCACGGGACGAAGGAGGCGCCGGCTAACCATCTTTGGAAGGATTGTTATATCATGCAGGAGTTTAAAAACTCTAATGCCTTCCGGTATGATCACGGGTCAGGTTGCGGTTCAGGATCCGTTTTTCGTGGGCCGGATCACGATGGAGCTTCCGGTTCAGGTCGCAATCAGGGCAGTCACAATCACCAGAATAATCAGAACGGCCAGCAGCAGCAGCAGCAGTCGGGTTATCAGAGCCAGCCAAAACAGTTGAACAATGGGCAATATCATGTTTTCACAACTAGCTTGGATAAACGCGACCGAAAACTCCACAAGCGAGCGGTGAATTCTGCTGAACCGGCCTTACCACGTTACTTGCGCTGGTCGGAACAACCTATCGTGTGGAGCAGAGAGGATCACCCGCCCCGGGTTGATAATCTGGGCCAGCTAGCATTAGTGGTAGACCCTCAGGTGGGGGGTTATAAATTCACCAAGGTACTCATGGATGGAGGAAGCAGTATTAACATACTATACTATGAGACATTCCATCGCATGGGTTTAACAGACAAAGATCTCAGACCGTCTAATACGGTGTTCCATGGTGTGGTGCCTGGCAAATCTGCATATCCTGTTGGTAAGATAGCCCTGGACGTGGCTTTTGGGGACGAGCACGACTCCCGGTCGGAAAAACTAACATTTGAGGTGGTGAAGATCGAGAGCCCATATCATGCCTTGTTTGGCCGGCCGGCTTACGCCAAGTTCATGGCGCGGCCTTGTTATATCTACTTGCAGCTCAAGATGCCGGGTTACAAAGGGACAATAACGGTTCATGGGAGCCGTAGGGTCGCTTTGGAATGTGAGGAAGGTGATGCGGCTTATGCAGAGTCGGTCTGTGCCACGGAGGAGTTGAAGTACTATAAGGACAATGTTGATCCAGCGGATATGACCCCTTTGAAGAAGCCAACTACAGAGCATGATTCGGATCTGAAGTTCAAATCGGCAGCTGAGACCAAGCTTGTTGACTTCGTGCCCGGCGATTCGTCCAAGCAGTTCACTGTCAGTACCAATTTGGATCCCAAATAGGAAAGCGCGCTCATCGAGTTCATCCGTGAGAATCGGGACATCTTCGCATGGAAACCATCCGACATGCCAGGTGTACCAAGGGAACTTGCTGAGCACACTCTTAATGTGGATCCTAGGTATAAACCGGTGAGGCAATTCCTCCGCCGGTTTAACGAGGAAAGGCGAAAGGCCATTGGAGAGGAAGTGGCCAGGCTTTCGGCAGCTGGCTTTATCATTGAGGTGTTCCATCCAGAGTGGCATGCTAATCCGGTGCTGGTTCTTAAGAAAAATGGCACTTGGCGTATGTGTGTGGATTACACAGATCTTAACAGGGCCTGTCCAGCGGATCCTTTTGCCCTCCCCCGCATTGACCAGATCATTGATGCCACAGCGGGTTGTGAGCGTTTGAGTTTTTTGGATGCATACTCTGGATATCATCAGATCAAAATGGCGGTTAAGGACCAGGAGAAAACAGCGTTTATTACTCCCTTTGGAGCCTTCTGCTATGTATCTATGCCCTTCGGACTCAAGAGTGCCCAAGCCACCTATCAACGGTGTGTACAGAATTGCTTGCATAAACAGATCGGTCGCAATGTGCACGCTTATGTGGATGATATTGTAGTAAAATTAAGGCAGAAGGAGACGCTGGTGGATGACTTGAAGGAAACCTTTGACAACTTGCGGGTTTACAAGATGATGCTTAATCCGGCCAAGTGTGTTTTTCGTGTTCCGGCAGGCAAGTTACTAGGTTTCCTGGTGTCTAATAGAGGAATTGAGGCTAATCCGGAGAAGATTACAGCTATCACCTCCCTGGCTAAACCGAAGTGCATCAATGATGTTCAGCGCTTGGCGGGCCGAATCGCCGCACTAAGCCGGTTTATCAGCCGCCTCGGAGAAAAGGCCATTCCTTTGTACAAAATGTTGAGGAAGACAGACCATTTCATTTGGAGTCCGACTGCTGATGAAGCATTTGAGGACTTGAAGCAGCAGTTAGCCAATCCTCCTGTCCTTGCAGCTCCGGTTGACAAGGAGCCACTATTATTATACGTAGCAGCCAATGCTCGGGCAGTTAGCGTGGCTATTATGGTGGAACGCAAGGAGGCAGGCAAGGAGTATCCGGTTCAGCGGCCGGTTTATTATATCAGCGAAGTGCTTATTGAATCCAAGCAAAGGTATCCGCACTGGCAGAAGCTGGTCTATGGTGTTTTCATGGCCAGTCGGAAGTTGAAGCAGTATTTTCAAGGGCATCCCATCACAGTGGTCAGTTCAGCTCCCTTGGGTGACATCATACAGAACCGGGAGGCGACTGGCCGGATTGCCAAGTGGGCTATAGAGCTTGGGCCACACGGACTGAAGTATGTACCTCGGACGGCGGTGAAGTCTCAAGCACTTGTTGATTTCATCAATGATTGGACGGAGTTACAAGCACCAGAGGAGAAGCCGGATCACACATATTGGACTATTCATTTTGATGGATCCATGCAACTGGAAGGCTCGGGGGCTGGAGTCGTATTAACTTCCCCACGAGGTGATAAGTTTTGTTATGTTCTCCGCTTAATGTTCCCTTGTACTAATAATGCATCTGAGTACGAAGCCTTGCTCCATGGTCTCCAGATGGCTAAAGAGATGAACTTAAGCCGGGTTAAGTGCTTCGGTGACTCGGACCTCGTGGCTCAACAGGTGTCTGGCACTTGGGATTCTAAGGACCCGCTCATGGCTGCATATCGTCGGGAGGTGGATAATATTGCGGGTTGTTTCAAGGGTTATCAAGTGGATCATGTGGACCGTCGGAAGAATGAAGCGGCGGACGCTTTAAGCCGGTTGGGTTCTCAGCGTAAACCGGTCCCGCCTAATGTCTTTCTGGACGTGTTGCACAACCCGTCAGTCCAGCTCCCAGGGGAAGCGGATTTGGCTATTCCTGATCCAGAGGCTCAATTGGTGGCAGCATTGCATGCTATTCCAGATTGGGCGGTTCCTTATCTTACGTACATGAACCGGGGGGAGTTACCAGAGGATAAGATTCTAGCCAGGCAGATAGTCCGGCGATCCAAGTCTATGACGATTGTTAATGGTGAATTGCATCATTGCGGTGTATCAGGGGCGTTTCAACGTTGTGTTTCTCCTGAGGAAGGCTGTGAAATATTAAGAGAAATCCATGAAGGGGATTGTGGACATCACGCCGGTTCAAAGTCTCTGGTAGCAAAGGCGTTTCGTCACGGGTTCTACTGGTTGACAGCGCATGCTGACGCGGAGGACTTGGTTAAACGGTGTGATGGATGTCAGAAATTTTCAAGGCGTGCTCATGTGTCGGCTTAAGAATTGAGGATGATCCCAATAACGTGGCCGTTTGCAACTTGGGGGCTGGATATGGTCGGACCTTTTAAAAGATCCAAGGATAAGAAAACCCACCTTTTGGTGGCAGTTGATAAATTTACCAAGTGGGTTGAAGCGGAGCCTGTCAGCAAGTGTGATGCAGCAACAGCGGTGCAGTTCATCAAAAAGGTGATTTCCCGGTTTGGTTTTCCACACAGTATCATTACTGACAATGGTACCAATTTATCCAAGGGCGCTATGAAGGAGTTCTGTGAACGTGAGCACATCCGACTTGACGTGTCGTCAGTGGCACACCCCCAGTCCAATGGACAGGCAGAACGAGCTAATCAGGAAATCTTGCGAGGCATAAACCCCGGCTTATGGTCCCATTGCAAAGAAAACCAGGATGTTGGGTTGAAGAGCTACCATCTGTGTTATGGAGTACCAATACTACGCCAAACCGGTCCACAGGATACACACCATTTTTTATGGTCTATGGAGCAGAGGCAGTTCTCCCTAGTGATATCCGGCACGATTCGCCTCGTGTGGCAGCTTATGTTGAAGCGGACAATGAGACAGCACGGCAAGACGCTTTGGACCTATTGGACGAGGAGCGTGATATAGCGGCTGCCCGTTCGGCGATTTACCAGCAAGATCTTCGTCGCTATCACAGTCGCCGGGTTAGAACCAGAACTTTTGAAGAAGGAGATTTGGTGCTTCGACTCATCCAAGATCAGACGGATATGCACAAGTTATCCCCACCTTGGGAGGGACCTTTCGTGGTCAGCAAGAATTTGCACAACGGGTCATACTATCTGATTGATATTCGAGAGCATAAAGACTCACGTACATCAGAGGAGGAGACCAACAGGTCGTGGAATATAGCTCATCTTCGGCCTTACTACACTTGAGCCATCGGCTCTATCTATGTACATATCATGACAGTGTATATATTATCTTTGATATAATAAAACCGGAGCCTCAGCTAAAGCGGGGTCTCTGTCTTTCTTATCATGTGTGGTTACCTGGAGTGGTTCTGTTTTTAAAGCGGCCTCCGGTTTTCCCCTTGACATTTGCTTTTTATATATCACTTGGGGCCTTGGTCGTGTCCGAACCAACGCGACACCTTTTGATAGGCGACAACCACCATATCACTTGGGGACATGGTCACGTCTAAACCAGTCACGCCTCTTGATCGGCCTAAGGCCACAAAATCACTTGGGGGCTTGGTCGAACCCGAACCATTGCCACGCCTCTTGATCTAGCATATATGCCACGAATCATTTGGGGACCTGGCTGACTTGAATCATTGTCACTCCTATTGGGGGCTTGGTCCTGTCCGACCATGCTAACACCATCTGATCAGCTCAGTATAGCATATTTTTTGCAAATGGTTTTTATCATTGCATTTGCTTCCATGTTATTTTCATGGTTTGTTTGTTCTTTGTTTTTGTTGGATTTCTTTTATGTCAGCAAACCCCCTTTTTCCGGTTCAGCCGATGGATTTGTTTCCCCTTTAATCCGGAGAAGTATGCCCGGTTTACCTTTTCTTTTACGGGAGCTATTTTCTCCCCCCTTATTGACGGTAATGGTTTATAAAACCTCCGCTTCAAGCTTGGCTAAGTCAGCTTCATGCCCAGACATGGCAGGAAATATGAATTGAAGTTTTTCGAACAAAAGCTTCAGTACTTATGCGCGAAGGCATATTCAAGGCAGAAGTATTAACTATTCTATTACAAGGCAGCACGGTGCCCAAATAAGATCGTTGTTCTTTTGGAAAGATGCCAAAGACAGCTATCCAAACCGGCTTCCGGTTCAAGCCTGCTCCTCATCATCCACCACTTCAGCTTCCTCGTCTCTACCCATTGGCTGGAAATCAACAGTGGTCCAGTCGATTCCCATTAAAGCTTGGAAAACAGCCTCTTCATGGATTAGGGAAGACGGTTCAATATCAGGAGCGTAAGTGTGCTTATGGATTGGACGGATCAGATTCTCCGCTTCAAGAGTTGGGGCAGGCACTCGCTTGTTCTGGTCATTGTATTATGCTTGATAATGCGTCAAGTCTGCCTCTTCAGCTAGCTGACAAGCCAGAGGGCGCACTGCACGGTTTATTGCCCTTAAATCCTCTTCGTTAAATTCAGAGCCATCTTCCTTCAGGCTGGGATAGCCTTGAGATGCTTCCACAGGGTCGAAATCTGGCACCCATGCCTTTGCCCGGATCAAAGCGTTAATAGCTCCGGTTCGAGCAGCAGATTTCTTCAGCTCCTCCATCCGGGCCGGAAGCATCGACAACCTGTTAAGAGTGTCCTGGATTAAAGAAGGTGCCGGGTTATTATGAGAGGCTGTGGTGATGATCCGCTGGGCTCCGGTATATAATTGTTCCACTAAGGTGTAGGCAGCCTTCAGTTTCTTCCGCACATCATTTCCTAAGTGCCCAATGCGTGTGCCTACAACAATACAGGGACGGTCTCACACCGGATTTACATTACAGCAGGTTCAAATTATCACAGAAGTTAAAAGGAGCTTACCAAAGATTGCAGCGGTCATGGAGTGTATTTGCTGCTTTACGGTCGTAAGTTCATCCACCACCGGTTTAAGGGCAGCTTCAGCATTTTCCGCTCTTTTGGTTAAAGCAGCCTTCTCAGTGGCCCAATCAGCCCGCTCTTTCTTGAAGCCCTTATTCAGCTGTTCAGCGGTGCTCAAGGCGCTGGTAGTTCTTCCTTTGCCTTGTCTGTTTCAGCCTGTTGGGTTTTCAAGGCCTCCTGCAAATCGGCAATCCGGTCCTCCTTGATTCTCACCTCAGCCTGCATACAGACAGCATTTAGTTTTCAAACAAACGGTCCAAAGAAATTGAAGTATCAACCACATAAACAAAGTTATACGCCTGATACTTGGGGGCTAATGCACCTTCAATTTTCATCAAGTTATTAGATTGCGAAGTCCCAAGCTCAATACAGGTATTCAACTTGGCACTTGGGGGCTATATTAATGGATTTCAAAAGTGTTGGGGATCATATTCAAGTCCCGGTTTGACAAAAGCTACAAACCGACCCTTGGGGGCTAGGAGGATTGGTGCAAAGGCAGGCAGTAAAGAAGTAAGTTACCTCAAATTTATCCCTCATCATTTTTACCAGACCAGCTTCACAGTCACGGCTAGTATAAAGCCGGTTTAGATAGCCGGAATGAAGATCTTGGGCGCTCAGAGCAGCATATGTCTCCAGTTCAACAACCCATTTTTCTTTATTCAGAGCGGAAAAATCCTCTTTTATGGTATGCTTGGTTAAGGTGACAGGATTCCCGGGTTCAAAGCGGCCTACACCGGTAATCACAACATCATCATCTTTGGACTCGCTGGTTTGTGTGATCAGTTTGTCAACAGGACTGTGGGATTTCTCAATCCGGACGGAGCTGACAGGCGGGTCAGCAGAGACTGAAGTATTAATAGGCCTCTCTTCGGGAATAGCATCGTCTTGTAAAGGAGGATCATTGGGAATATCCTCAAGAGCAAATGCCTCAAGATCTGGCGTTTTGTCATGTTCTTGGGCTACATCCTCTTCGGCCGCTTTATCCAGGCGGGCTTTCTTGCTCGGTTTAGGTTTGTCCCTGAAAGAAAACCAAAGAGTCAAGGAAAAGCATAAGCCATTACACAGTGTACTGGAAACATATGTTCAGCTTAGCTTACCCAAGAACCGTTTTTAACGGTGGCAGCTGAGTGGCCGATGATTCACCAGAAGATGAATGAGAAGTAACCTGATAATTGGAGTTAGATGGGTTAAGAGGTTGACGGAAGAAACCCGCTTTAGGATGTAAATCAACAAAAAGGTCAGAGACATCGGATAACCGGACTGTTTGGTAAACCGGTGGAGGTAACTACCTGGCCATTGTGCCGGGTTGTGCGGCGAACTTCATGTTGCTGAATCTTCATATGAAATTTAGGATCCAAATAAGCAAGAGGATGAGAAAATTTAACTTTCCGGTTTGCCTGTCGAAGTTTTGGCAAAGGCAAGATTTCTGAATCGGAAGAGAGAATAGTTACCTCAACGAATTCCGCATTGCTGGCTTCAACGTCATCCTGACAAGCATCATCATCAATAAGGCGTGTAAAAAATAAGCCAAGCGAGTCAAGTTCTACCTCAAGGTCCGGGTTACCCACATCATCATCAATAGCTGGATCAGATGAAGCGGTGGTTTTTCTCTTATGAGCTCGCTTATTAATAACCTTGGTCTTGGGACGGATTGGCCGCCCTGCTTTCTCCGTTTTTTCTTGAGGAAGTTTCTTGCTCCAAAACGGATTATCGCCCTGGATCAGCAGTAATTAAATGTCAAACATATAAAGCAGTAACCGGTTCAACAATAGAGCAATTAAAATATTACCGCTGGCGGTTTGTTGGTGGTGCAGTAAGGAGGCAGACCGCTTTGAGCACAGAGGTGCTCCGGTTCATTCAGCATCTTTTTCACAGATTATGTGACTTCGTCATAGGGGAGTTGGATTTTAGTGTGTCGGAGTGGGTCATCGACACTATCAGTATACTTGCACATCAAATTGGAGCGCCGGCTCAGAGGCAGTATGCTCCATGATATCTAGCAGCGTGCAAGATCTATTCCCGTTAAGCCGTTGGCCATAAAAGCTCGGAGTTTGGACAGTTGCGGAGCGTATTTAATTCTTTCCTTGGCGCTTAGTCTATGTGGAAAAGGGTGCGTGTTGCTGAGCCGTTCCGGACGGAAACCAGGCAAGGGATTTTCATTGTCAGGGGAGGTATCCTTGCAATAAAACCAAGTTGCATTCCACTCCTTGGGGTGAGTATGGAGTTTGACGTGGGGATAAGTGATTTCCTTCCTCTTCTGAATGGCCATACCGCCCAATTCAGTGTTGGGGCCATCGGTGAATTCAGTGCGACGGTTTAAATGAAAGAGGTCTCTAAACAATTCGACTTAAGGCTCCTCTTGAAAGTATACCTCAGAGAGCACTTGAAAGTGGCATAGATTGGTAACAGAGTTGGGGCCAATATCCTGTGGACAGAGCTGAAAATTGGCTAATAGATCCCGGTAAAATTTAGAGCCGGGCGGTTTGAAGCCCCGGGCCAAGTGATCTGCGAAGACTACAACCTCTCCTTCCTGGGGGGTAGGTGGACATTCATTTCCAGGAACCCTCCAGTGGATCGTACCTTTACTGTCTAAAGTGCCGATCAAGACTAGATCGTCCAACTGTGATTCCGTGATGCGAGAAGGAACCCAATTGCACTCATACACTTGTTTGGCCATGGCGAGATCTACAAGAAATAGATGATCCGGTTCAAGAAAACGCTGGGTAAAAGAAGGTGTTGATCTAAACTATGATAAACCGGTCTTCCACAATGCGGCATCATGTGGATTCTGGCGGTTCAACCAGGGGACTAATGGTATACACCGATTTAGTAACTTTTTTCTATGATAAGTTAAACCGCCTGACCTAAGCATCGGAAGAAATTGAAGCTATGGACAACTAGGTATATAGAAACAGGTTTCACAAGATCTTATTACAGCCACGGATCTACAGCGAGCTCACAAAAACAGAAAATATTCCGAAGAGTAAGGCGGAACGGAAGTGAACCATTGAGTGGGTATGTGCGTGAGATCTATGGGCTTAGATAAGAAATAACAGGCGGATGCTTAAAGATTACTACTGAACACAGCGGGAGTTTACAAATTCACCCAAGAGTCGAAATACAAGTATGAGCAAGTGACGAACACAGCACGAACATGGAACCCTAAGAACAGATCTAGGTCAAGAAGAGGAGAAAGCTTACTGGGAACGGAGAAGATGCGGAACGATACCGCAGTGCTCTGGTGCGCTCAGGTTGATGCAGCGGCCCAAGACGAAGCAGAGGTCGACGGTGGCGGCGGAGCTCCGAGGCTGGCGACGCAATGAAGACGAAGAAGAGATGAGGGGAAAAGAAAGGAGATGACCCTTCGGTCTTATTTATAAGGCAACAGGGTTAGGTCAAACGCGCAGATCCAGGAGCTGCCGTTAACAGAGAGCGTTATAAATGACAAATTTCATGATGACGTCATGCCGGTTTACAACAACCAGAAATGATGACAACATGGCGGTTTACCAATTACCAGAAGATGTCCAAGATACAAGATTTTGTGAAGGATTGACATGAACCAGTTCAAATCAATCTGGGGCCTAATGTTGGGGATATTACCACTAGGGTAAACCGGCCTACTTGGGCCGGGTTAACTTCATTAGTGGTATAAGCAGGTGAAGGCCCAAGGCCTATAGTCGGTTTAGAATCTGTAGCCGTAAACCGACCTGATGTATAACTTGTATTGTAAGTTAGGAATAGAGAGATACCAACCGGGATACGAATATGAACCGGTTGGGACTCTATGGACCGACGGGCGTCACCCGTGTATATAAGGGGGCGACCCGGCGGCGGTTCAGGACAGACAACGACAACTCGAGCCTGGGCGAAGCTTGTTTGCTCCCTAGCCATCGAGACCATATCAATTCCATCACAACTAGACGTAGGCTTTACCTTCATCGAAGGGGCCGAACTAGTATAAAACCCTCGTGTCTTTGTGTCCGCTTTAACCCCTTCAAGTAAACCCGTGGCGATGGCTCCACGACTAAGTCCTTTCACTAGGACATCTGCCATGACAAATCCACGACACCGCCCTTCTCCTTCCTATAAATACTCACCTGTGTAGTCAATATCTGTTCTTCCACCTCACCATCTCGCACAAACCCTAGCACCTCCGCTAGCTCGCGTCGACGCCGAAGAAGAAGCGCTTAGCTGCCGTGACTTCTTCGATGTCGTCCTCATGCCGGCTGCGGACCTCGTCCTCTCTGCCGCCGCTGTAGGAGTCTTCTCCCGCCAAGTTAGGGCGCGGGAGATTGAACTGCTCGGCCTCTCTTCCAACCTTGTCTAGCAGTTCGTCAGCGGTAATTAAATCTCACTTTTTACTGCCTTTTGATCCATCAAATCCGTCCACTTCAACCAGAAGTGGTTTCTTCACTTCCAAATATGGATATATCTTCTCCTGCATCTCATATCATGCCAAGTATATTCACTTATGCTTCATAACTGGTTAGATTCCTCACTTGTACTTATTCATGGATTCGTACAAATCTGGAACCAACTCTCTCCAAATAAGTGAATGTCTTCGCACAATGAGGTCAATGTCTTCTAAACTGATTTATCTTCCAAATCTTCTGAGAATGCATATGACCCCTTCCCCTTTCCTCGCATCTCTAATGCTGTCATAGGTACATGTCCGTGGGAGAATCCCTTGGTTCTCATAGTCTGCATTCATTTGCAGAATATTTACAGCATCACATCGAATCTCCCGAAGCCAGTTCTTGTCTGACCAGCAGACGGAAGCCTTTCACTGTGTTGAAGCCAACAGTTTGAATATTATGGCTTCAGAAAAGTCTGCATGCAAAGGTGGCAGGAAACACCGTGGCAACACTGCACTAGATTTGCCTCCTAATCTGTATGAACTGTATAAGTCAAATCCCGAGGAACATTACAATCAGCACAAGAACCGGATTAAGTGGATCAGAAGATATTGGGCTGAGGAATGGTTCAAGTACAGGTTTGTAATGCCTGAATATGCTGAAAAGAAGGCCATCAAGCACCCATGGGGTGACTGTCTATAGCAAGGCTTGGTGCCAAAGAGCAAGGCTGAAGCCATTGAGCGAAAGTTCTATCCTTGTATGGTCACAGGACCACGGCCTGAAAACGCCGACCCATCTTCTCTGTTATGGTGTCATGAAGACAATCTTTTCAAGCACAACTATCAGCTTGCAAAAGATTCAGCTGTCAACTTCAACCCTGGCCCCTCCGCTCAAAGATCTGATGGGACACATGAAACTAATTAGAACAGGATTGGCCCCTTCGCCAATTTTGATGGGCTTCTGTCTCACATTGCTGCCCAGAGAGCAGCTATGGAGCAATCTGCTGGAGAAGCTGATTCTGAAGATGCTCCCTCACCTCCAAAGGAGAAAAAGAAGAAGAAGGTAAAAGCTTCAAGACCATCTGCTTCACCAAAAGCTTCAACTAGGAAGACTCTGAAGTATGCACCACCCGAATCCAGTGTGTAGTCTGAAGATTTATCTTGCGTGTCCAAGAGGACCAAGAAGCCATTGCCCAAGAAGGCCACTGGGCAACCCCTGACTCCGTTTGCCATTTTGTGCAACGAAGATGACACCATTGATCTGTCCAGCGATGAAGATCTTGGTGATGATGCTCTTGATATGCTTATCAAGAGCAAGCAAGAGGCAGAAATTTTCAATGACCTACCCCTCTTTGATGTTGACATTCTGAACAACTTCATTGATGAGTGGTTCGATGACCAGCGCATTAGTATTGATGATCTTCAGCTTTCGGTGGACATCAACGTCACATTCCATGGAGCCATTGCTAGTGAGTTGGCCTTGGACCAGAAGATTGTCGAGCTCAAGACCAAAATTGATTATGAGAAGGCTCACTTCAAGAAGAACATGGCCAAGCTCAGTGTGGGAGATGTTCAAATCTTCAAGAAGATGTTGCATGACCTCAAGGAAGAGTTCCACAAGAAGCGCAATGAAGCTAAAGGTTCTCGGGAGCACATAAAGTACTTCGCTCAGAAATGCGTTCAAGCACATAATGAAGCTGAGAAGCGCAAAACTCTTGGGTGCCTTGGCATCGATCCCAGGATGGCTGCCAAACAAAATAAGCCTGCTGTGACCCAAACTGAAGCACCAAGGCAGGAAGAACCTCGCATTGTCTTCCCTGTCAGCATGATAGGCTCGAAGACCAAGGTCCCCTCGACAGCTTCAGAGCTGAAGAAGACAAGGGCAGCTGAAGATGAATCCAAGAAGCGCAAGAATAAGGACGCATCTGACGATTCCCCTTCCAAGAAAAAAAGTTGAAGACTAAGGGAACTAAGTCTTCAAAGAAAGAGTGTGTTGCAGCCTCTAAGCCTCTCATTGTTGAACCTATGTAAGTCGCCCCTCCAGCTGCCACCAACAAAGATCGACGTGTTGTGATCCACTAGCCTGCTTCCACAGAGGCTCATGAAGATGAACAGGTTCCAGCTGTTGACCCCAACGCAGCTGAAGACATTGGTCATGAAGACAATGTTGTTGATGATGAAGTCCTTCCTCAACTTGAGCACCACTTGGTATCATCGTGTGCTCCAACGAGCAGTGAATACATTAGCATTAGTCATCCATTGACGCCAATCGCTCAAGATGATTCCTGGGCTGAGCATCCTCAAGAAGAAATACATGTTCAAGATGAAACACCCCATACTCCATGAGCGCAAGTCACCAATCTAGTACTGAATGACGACAACTACATGGAGACCACTCCATCACTAAAGGCATCACCCGTGTTTCAACAGCTTCACAAAGCTCTCATGCCATCCGTCTCCATGTCAACCATGCCAGAAGAAGATTCACAATAATCCAGCTCAGTGGCACGTCAAGTGTTCCCTGAAGAGAATCCTTCTGTGACGGTTCCAGAGTCTGAAGCTAAAGTTGTTGAAGACATACTGGCTGCATCAGCTGAAGAAGAATAAAGAAGAGAAGCAAGAGTTGCCACAGACCAAGTCATTCTCGAGGAGAATGTGATTATGCCAGACCCTCCGGTCGTTGACCAAATGGAGGTTGAGAACAATGAGGTTGCCACAAACACTGCTGAAGCCAATGACCCTATCTTGGCTGAAGAACATGTGGAGCATGTAGCTAATGTTGTGCCTGAAGTCAATGTGAATCCTGAAGGTTCTGTGACGTCAGTCCCCACTGACGGTGCTATTCCTCCCCCAAGGCCTCACACTATGGAAACGACTTTCAATCGTGATGGGGAGTTGGTCACGGTTCACTGGCCAATCATGGTTCCTCCCACTGCTCCCGGACCACAATATGATTATCATGTGGAACAGCGACCACAAGTTCAGAAGCCAAAGCCGAGGCTGCCAACGCTTCCAGGTGCTGCTATATCGCCAGGATCATTTAGCGTAAACAGCTTCAAGGCACACAGTACCTTCTTTGACAAAGACAAGAACCCATACTCGAAGCCAAAAATCTCTTCAGATCACTCTTGGAGCCATCAACATCGCAGCTACTACTCTTGTATCCTCTACAACCGAGAGCAAATCTTTCCTCACATGCGTCTTGATTGTGAAGCTGTTGTTGGGCTGCCATGCCTTGAAGAAGCTCTTGACTTCTTTCGGGATGCTGGTCTTCTTCAATTTGTCACTACCAAAGAGCACTGGAACGAAGAGCTCCTACTTTAGTTCTATGCTACTCTTCACATTCGTGGCTACAACAAGGATCCGAAGACATGGATCCTCGAGTGGATGACATGAGATGTGCACCATGAAGCCAAAGCTCAAGACATCATCGAGCTTACCTCCCTGCCCACTCCAGGTGAATTGTATGAGCCTGGATATCAGCGTCACAGAGAAGAATTGTAGAGTATCTTTCAGCGGCCTGAACCCAATATGAGTCACATGCTCAGTATGATGAAGCCATTGCCTCAAGATGCAGAATATCCCAAGGAATTCTTCATCAAGGACCTCGAGTACTTGCCCCGCACAGTCTATCATATACTGAGGCATACTCTATGGCCAATCAAGGGACATTCTTCTGAAGCCAAACTTGAAGGAGCCATGAAGACCTTGGTATTTTATATTGTCAATGGCATCAGATTCAACTCCCAGGATTTCATCATCAGACAACCTGCTGCATCTGGGATTGATCTATTTGGCCTGAAGTTCTATGCTCCATGGGTGATACGCCTGATAAAACTCCACTCTTCTGTCAACTATCACCCCTCATCACGCAATCATCTTGTCTTTCTGCCTGAGGTTGATCTGTCAGTTGAAGCCATCTACCCCGAGCCTGCCAAGGAGCCTCTATATCTTCATAATGTTGATCATCAAAGCTTCACACAACCAATAGAAGGTGTTCATGTCACCAATGCTACATCTCCTGCTTATCCTCTGGGTGGCAATGTGCATATGCCACATCATGCAAACACTGAAGCCACTGCTAGTACGATTGCCCAAAGGCCTCAGAAGCGTTCTCGTGTACTCAATGATCGAGATCTCCTTGTGGCCTTACATCAGAAGTAGGACAAGCACCACGACTGGCTAAAGCATCCAATGCATAGTCTCTTGGTGGATGTCAATCGCATTCGCAACCTGGCCACCAAGAACTCATTTGTTGCCCATGAAACCTCACGGCGGTCCTGGAAGAGCCTCACCCTGCAGCATTCTGAAGATGATCTTTGCGCAGATGGCTTCACCCAGGGCTTCAAGATTGATTCCAGGCCTCCACAAAATGCAAGTTGGTGCCGCACTCCCTCACTTGAAGATTCTGAATATTCATCTTCGGATGCAACTATTGTTGCGAATGTCGTCGATGAAGAAGACGACGCCACTTCACCAACCATGGCTCCACTTCATCTCGACACTGCATCAGCCCCTTCTGCACCACCAAACTCCAATGTCGACCCTGTTCCAGCTTCTGCTCCTTCTGGGAACGAGTAGATGCTCTATGTCTTCAAACCTTTTAGGTCATTACTGACAAAATGGGGAGAAGCATATGAGTTGATAGTCTTCAAGCGGGTCCTTATGGCTGGTTGCATTATTTTGTCAAGTATTTACAACTCTCTTCTTTTGATACATTTTGTTCTTTGAGTTGTAACACTTAAACTCGATGGTCGTCTACTCTTTTTCTGATACTCTATGATGCGATGATAATTCCGCATGAAGTCATTCTGAAGACGTCAATTTTCCATTATGCATATCATTATCTTAAGTATCTACTTATATGCATAATGTATTGTCTTCACACTTTGAAGATGGCCTCCACAAAGCAAAACTTGCCATGTGCATTTGCATTCAAAAGCAAATCATTTGTATGCACATCTTCTGGGGGAGCCTCATCATATGTATGAATACAATACTCACAACACAAAACTTTCACATACTTTTATCCCTGTTGAAAACTTCAACCAGTTTGTCATCAATAACCAAAAAGGGGGAGATTGTAAGTGCATCTAGTGCCACCCCTAGTTGGTTTTGGAGTATTGACGACAAACTTGGTTGAGGGACTAATGTGTTTGTGAGAATTGCAAGATAATACAGGTAGTAGTCCCATATTGATTCGGTTTACCTACTAGAGATGACCCCTAAAAATGTGTGAAGACATTGAAGACAATGGTGGTCTGTGAAGATATTTACATTGAAGACTATGACATGATAAGACATCGCATAAATACTATGGAGTGCGAAGACATAGTTGTTTCGTAGTTTCCTTTTCTTCCTTGTTGAGTCATAGGAACCACCGTACTATTAAGTAGGGTCCAAGTGAACAAAGTCAGAGTGACTGAGGTGTTGCTCAAACAAATCCTATGTCTTCGAGCGAAGACAATGAGAGCAAATCTTATCAAGAGCTAGATGAGTCGGCTTTACTTGTAGCCCAAGTCAAGTTGCCGCGTGTGTTTAAAATTTGACCGTTGGACACATGTCAGTTCGTGTTGCCTCCTGGCTATAAATAGCCCACCACCTACACCATAAATTGGTGGCTGCTTAGAGTTAGTGCACGAATTTTGTCATTTGAGAGAAACCCACCTCCGAAGCCTTTGAGAGAGTAATCCTTGCAAGGACAAAGCCCAAAGCACCCAGAGCCAAAGAGTGTTAGGCATCACTGAAGTCTTTCCGTCCACGTGATCTGAAGACTTATTACACTTGAGGACTGTGAATCCTCCAGCCGGTTAGGCGTCGCGTTCTGAGCATCCAAGAGTCATTGTGGATTGCCGGTGAACGAAGTTTTTGAAGGTCTGGAAGTCTCCCTTGAAGACTTGCGAGAGTGATTGGGCAAGGACTAAGTGTTCTTAGATCAAGGGGAATAAGGTGAAGACGCGATCTTCTGAGTTGAATCTCAGCCTCCCTAACCAGACGTACAGTTGTCCCAGCAACTGGAACTGGTCCAACAAATCCATGTCCTCTCCGAGCAACTGGTTCCATCTTTCATCTCTCTTTACTTACAGTATGTCTTCGTGAAGTCATTGCCCATTTGTCTGATCTGATTGACTTCAGTGAGTGAAGACTGTTTACTGTTTGTCTTCATACTATCTTCCATCCTGATCTTTACTACCTAGCTGCTGATAGTCTTCATGCTTTCACTTTATTGCTTAATTGACTATGGCTTGTCTAGTGTAGTCTACCTTCCGCTGCATATCAATAGGTTCATTTCTATTGTTTGTCTTCAAAGCATTTGTGTTTTGAAGACTTTCATAAAAATTGCCTATTCACCCCCCACCCTCTAGTCGAATACTAGCACTTTCAGTTAGATTTAGAAATCACATCACACATGCACTGAACTTTACCATGCTTACTTAAACCTCTAATATTCCAAATAAGACCTATCATGTCAAGGAATTCTCTAAGGGTGAGACAAGCCACAAGGCTTAGCTTTAGTGAGGACGGCAGGAGATCTATCTATCACATCAGTAGTGCCAACTGATGCAACAGAGGGTTCTCTAGCAGGGGTCCCAACTAGATCCTCGTGAGTTAAGTCAATATTAGTAGGTAGGACAGTTTTAGGATGATCATTAGCAAAAGCAATGCATTTTTCTGTTCTCTAACAACCAGATCTTCAATAATTTCATACATGGTATCAATATTACTACTAATAGTGAGACGAACCTGATTAGCTTGAGTAGCAATTTGAACTGGACTAACAGTGGGGAAAGATTTACCTTTAAAGGTTTGAGGAATCACCAAATTCTTCTTCATCTTATAGTTGGTTGCTTTCTCAATCATGTTCACATAACCATGAAGCCTAGTGCCATACTTTTGAACCAGAACTAGCCCCAATTTTGAGTGTTTGTCTTCTTTTTTGCCTCCAGATTGTGCTTGTTCAGTGTTTCTAGCAGAGAGTGTTTTAGACCATTAGATTGCAGTTTTTGGATTGTATCAGGGGAGAGAACTCCAACTTCCACCTCTTCTTCACTTTTTTCATCATCAGGCATAGACATGTCCACTGATTTCAGTAGATCCAAGCAGTAGCTCATACTGCCACTCCTATCTTCATCATCAACTACCTTGCGACACACCATCTCAGGAGTAAAAACTCCACTCATTTTGTTGATTGTACCATTAGTATTAGGAGACAACACCTTCTCACTTGCAAAATCATTCAAAACATTTTCCATTTTGCCTGAGATACATTCTAGGATGAAGTTTTCATGATCAAAATAAGTGCAGTCATTCAGTGTGTTATAGGTTGTCTTTCTACCAGTAGAGCCATTACCATTTTTAGGGGTAAGGTTTTCTTTATCAAGCTTATCAATGGCAGTGTCATCATCAAGGAGATCATCAGTCCCATCATCCTTAGGCAGCTCATGATTTTCCTAATTTCCATTGTCTTCATTGGTACCCTCATCATCTTCCTCATCTTCAAATTCAACCACAGAGCCCCTACCTCCAACCTGCTCAAAGCCTTCCACAGTAAATCCAAGAAGAAATAGCTTTTTCTTCATTTCAATCAACCTCTCAAATGGGATTTTACTAGGGTCCCTGTAGGCTATCTTGATTCTCGCATTTACAAAAAAAGTTCTGAACATACCATTCCAGTCAACATCAGCGAGAACACCAAACATAAAAGCAATTTGTGCAAAAACCTTCTAGGAACACCACTTAGGAGGAATCCCCTCAATCAACACCCAAGCTTCAGTCATCTCCCCAAAAGGGTCACAGGTCCCAGTCCATTCGGTCATCTTGAAAGAAACATC
This sequence comes from Triticum aestivum, assembly GCF_018294505.1. Taxonomy (NCBI): domain Eukaryota; kingdom Viridiplantae; phylum Streptophyta; class Magnoliopsida; order Poales; family Poaceae; genus Triticum; species Triticum aestivum. Next base: position 687,060,121 of record NC_057810.1, read on the forward strand.
TTGAGGCAAACTGAAGCCAGGAAGTTCAATCAAGTCCTCTATTTTCTCCCATGGGGGAAATCTGACTAGATATGTTTTACTAGTCAATTCCCTAATTTGCCATGGCCAATATCTAGTTTTACAGAAAGTGGCAGTTAGAAGACCCATCAATTTCTCTTTATCTACTTCTCCTTTGGTAATGTTGACCACACCATAATTCTGAAAGTTAGGCCACTTAGATTCACTTGTCACAGGCACATCGACATGGTAGAAACCAATACCGCTCGCACCACTACCAAAATAAGCAGCAGTGGGTTGACCCCTAGCCCAAGCGGAGCAGTTGTTGACAGTGCAGTTTTGCTGGCAGATAAAGAAAGTTTTAGGTTTAACACACTTCCCAACATAGTGACCAGGGCCTCCACAGTTAAAGCAAATCATGTCCTTATATCTATGGTCCAAAGGTTGCTCTAACTCTACTTCACTAGCTTGATATGATTGAACTTGAGAGGAGGTGGCAGTGGACCCAGTAGATCTAGTCGGCCTTTGAGGAGGAACGGTCCTTACCAAAAGCAGATGGCTGCTTGGCTCCACCAGCACTAGAGGCAGGTTTCTGCACCGTTGTCCGAGCATGGCCAGCGGCCCTAGAAGGGTTAGCTCCTCGACGATCTGCCATCTTCAAGCCTCGTTTGACCACTTCAACAAAGGATAGAGATCCTCGCTAATTCCTTCATGGATCAGCTTGATGGTTTTCGGAGTAGGATCAAAAGCACGGCGGATAGCGGGGTAGCAATCAGAGGCCAGGTATGACCTATTTGCCACAAGATCTTTTCGGATCCAACAAAGGAACCTAGTGGGAGCAGAATATTTACGGGGTGGGAGGGCAGTGTTAGGTAGACAGCAGCGTGGGGGGAGGAATGAGCCATAACTGGCCGAAGTGTTCCTATATTTCTAGGTTTTCCTCCGTATATGGACACATATTTCTAAAAAACCCTCTTCCTCTTGACAACACGCCCTCTGAAAGAAGGACCCACAAGTAGTGGGGAAGCGGGGCGCGGAGTCTGAAGCACACAATCCCCTGTTCTGCATGCATCAGCCTGAACACGACTTGCTGGCAGCGAGTTCGCCATGGCAGGCAGCATCTCCTTACTAGGCTCAGCCGCAGAAGCAGCAACCATTTCCATGTTGACATTTTCATCTATAGGGACAACCCTAGAACTAGTATCATCAGCAGTTTAAGCAATGGGGGGAACGCATTTGCGAGATTTGAGCAAACTCTCATGGAAAGCAAACAAGCAAGAATGAAACATGGGAGGAAGGAGGATAAGAGGCATACCATCCTCACCAGGCCAAGAAGGGGCTTTAATGGTATGTTGGCGCATCCGCCCCTGCTTCGAGTGGGTCAGATCCGGTGGGCAGGCGGTTGAATCCCCGGCGGCAGAGCCCCGAGCAGAATGTTGGCCAGCGCATCCACCCGCGGAGGGTTGATGTTGAGCCGCGAGGGATTTGCTGTTCGGTAGAACGCCCACCTCGCCGCCTGCTCTGGATCCGCCGATTTGGCCTCCTGAATCGCCCAGAATAGGAACTCCACATCGTCCACTCCCTCGTCGTCGATGAACCGCGACTCTTCAAATTTCACAAATTCAATTTCTTCCAATCTCCTAAGTTGATGATCCATGCTTTTTGGCTGCGCCATCAAGGCAAACAAGCACACCAACACACAAGCACACAAGAAGCAAGCGAAAAAGACGAATGGAAGAGGGGCAAAGAAAAGGCAAAAAGAATTGAAAATCGTTTTAGAAGTGGGGGAGAGGAAAACGAGAGGCGATGAATAATGTAATGCAAGAGAGAAGAGTTTATGATGGGTACTTGGTATGGCTTAACTTGACGTAGATCTCCCTGGCAAGGGCGCCAGAAATTCTTCCTGCTACCTCTTGAGCTTGCGTTGGTTTTTCCCTTGAAGAGGAAAGGGTGATGCAGCAAAGTAGATTAAGTATTTCCCTCAGTTTGAGAACCAAGGTATCAATCCAGTAGGAGACAACGCACAAGTCACCGAATACCTGCAAAAACAATCAACAACTTGCATCCAACATCATAAAGGGGTTGTCAATCCCTTCATGGTTACTTGCAAAAGTGAGATCTGATAGAGATAGATAAACGGTAAAGTAATATTTTTGGTATTTTTGGTTTATAGATCGGAAAGTAAAAGATTTCAAAATAGTAGATCGGAAACTAGTATGATGTAAAAGAGATTCAATATAATGGAAAAGAGACCCGGGGGCCATAGGTTTCACTAGTGGCTTCTCTCAAGATAGCAAATAATACGGTGGGTGAACAAAGTACTGTCGATCGATTGATAAAAGAGCGCATAATTATGATGATATCTAAGGCAATGATCATGAACATAGGCATCATGTCCGTGTCAAGTAGATCGAAACGATTCTGCATCTACTACTATTACTCCACACATCGACCACTATCCAGCATGCATCTAGAGTATTAAGTTCATAAAGAACGGAGTAACGCATTAAGTAAGATGGCATGATGTAGAGGAATTAACTCAAGCAATATGATGAAAACCCCATCTTTTTATCCTCGATGGCAACAATACAATACGTGTGTTGCTGCCCCAACTCTCATTGGGAAAGGACACCGCAAGATTGAACCCAAAGCAAGCACTTCTCCCATTGCAAGAAAAACCAATCTAGTAGGCCAAACTAAACCGATAATTCGAAGAGACTTGCAAAGATAGCAAATCATGCATATAAGAATTCAGAGAAGACTCAAATAATATTCATAGATAATCTGATCATAAATCCGCGATTCTTCGAATCTTGACAAACACACCAAAAAATAATATTACATCGAATAGATCTCCAAGAACATCGAGGAGAACATGGTATTGAGACTCGAAGAGAGAGAAGGAGCCATCTAGCTACTAGTTATGGACCTGTAGGTCTATGGTAAACTACTCACGCTTCATCGGAGAGGCAATGGTGTTGATGTAGAAGCCTTTCATGGTTGAATCCCCCTCCAGCAGGACACCGGAAGAGGTCCCCAGATGGGATCTCACGGGTACAGAAGGTTGCGGCGGTGGAAAAGTGGTTTCGTTGCTCCCATGGATGTTTTCAGGGTATAAGAGTATATATAGGAGAAGGAACTAGGTCAGGAGACCCACGGGGGGGCCCACGAGACAGGGGGCGCCCTACCCCCTGGGCTCGCCCTCCACCCTCGTGGCTGCCTCGTTGCGTCTCCGAGTTCATCTCCAGGTCTCCCTGGTTTGCTTCTGGTGCAAGAAAGATCATCGCAAAAGTTTCATTCTGTTTGGACTCCGTTTAGTATTCCTTTTCTGCAAAACTCTAAAATAGGCAAAAAAAATAAACTGGCACTGGGCTCTCGGTTAATAGGTTACTACCAAAGATAATATAAAATAGCATATAAATGCCTATTAAACATCCAAACAGATAATATAATAGCATGGAACAATAAAAAATTATAGATACGTTGGAGACATATCAATGAGCTCCAGGTTCATGGCTCACCAGGCTCCGTTGGCTTCACCAACAGCTGTCTGTGAGCACTTGCATAGGTTAGCTGAGATGCGTCACGTCCCCTCTCTGCTTTATCTAGACAGCTGTAAAAGTATGGTCAAAAATTAAAGAGGGGAGCCAAATGGGAGCACGACTTAGAAATAGCCAGGGTAGACCAAGGTTAGCCAGTGTAGTCCACTGTCAAATTTAGGAAAATTTGACAATGGATTCAGTTACTACGCAAGTATGCACATTAAATTAATATAATGGGATATTTTCCCATGCCACGCACACACACTCGAGGGCTGGACGCGAGTACATGATCTAATCAATCCTGGCCCCCTTGTGTTGTGTCTTGGGGTGTGATAAGAGTTTCGGAGGATCAACAGAGTTTAGCAACAGATAGCAGAGTTTTGCAATATCTGCGCTTTCAGAAGGGGGAGGGGGGGTCGATGTCCCGTTTCACCTCCACGAGGCTCCTCCGGTGCTAGTATGTGACTTAGCAGTCTCTATAATTGGAGGAGACACTCTCAAATATAGGCAGTGCCATCTGCGCAAAGAACATACGCATGATATAGGGATATCAAATAAATAATGGTAATTAGATCCATGTCGTGGGATGATTTAAACTCCATTTATTTGATATTGTGAAGGTAGGTCTCTTTAGAAAGACCAAGCATTATACAGATTTTCTTTCTGTCTTTCCACAGTATACGATCGTATTAGTCTTGCCTTCTGAGCTACTCTTGCTATGATTCACGCATACTCGATGGCAACCTGATTAACCAGAGACTGAGCATCTCTTATTTATCACTATGATTGTTTTTTTTTAATTCCTCTCATGTATTGTGATCTCAATTGCTTTAAGCAGTTCCCCCTGACCTTACATTTTGTGTTCTTGGGTACTATAGGAAACCCAACGTGTGTTCAGGATACCACACAGAACGGTTCTTGACAGCCTCCTAGCACACCTTGGTTTATCACCAGCCGGGTGCGAGCATGCTGTTCATGAGGACGGCAAGATCCATGTAACCGTCTCTTTCAACACCTCTAGATTGACCTTGGGGCACCGATCAGTGACATTTCTGTGCCAGGGTTTTATTGCACCGACGATGAGGCTGTCAAGGATACCGCTGCAATAAAGGCTATCAGATACATAGAGGATATGACTAACACGGTTGCAAGAGACTTGAAATTTGCTTTGTCCAAACGACATCAGCACCGTGCCGAGCGCTTCCGGCGGTAGTTAGAGGAGTGAAGGACCAATAAGATGATGCTTGCTAGAGGTTGGCATCTTGCCGTCAGATACATGCATTACTTTTCTGTGCACATTAGGAATGTGGTTGCCATGGACTACTCTGTTGGAGATCTTCCTAACATGATGGAAGACACAAGCAGCCGCTCCGAAGGACATCTGGAAAAGGCCACACTATTAGATGGCGCCTCTCCTAATTCACAGCTTCTCCTATGCCTACCAAAGTGATTTCGTCTTACTGTACATATATTACACTTTCTAGATGCTTGAGTGCAGAACTCATTGTACTCTATATATCTTACAATTTGTTTGTATCAGGTTACGTGTGAGGTGGTCCCTGTGAAGTACATCGATAAGGAAGATGAATTACATGGGTTCGTAGTTGGCTCTTCTTATGTGTTCTCGCTTTTGGTATCCAACTTCGTGTTGAATAGCCGTCTTTTGTGGTTGGATAAATGCACCGAGCTTGATCATGTCTTATAATCTGATGTTGATCTTGAGATCCATTGTGTTTTACTTCTATCACAATTGAATGTTTCTTTATCTCATTATCATCCTGTATAAGTACAAATGATATACTTGTGTTTCTACTGGCATGTTGTTACATGCTTCGGCAAAACGTTGAGACCGGCACCCTTGCGCCAAGGCACGGTTCCGATCTAGTATGTGAACAGGCCGCTAATCGATTGATCGTGGTCATTTGTTTTTTACAGTCCTATGTACACCTTTCTTATATACCCCTAAAAAATATACTACCTCTATAACAAAATATAAAAGCGTTTAGATCACTAAACCTTTCTCATACAGTCTCTTTGGGAGTATACTTTAGGAGACGGTCGGGCTGTGAAAGCTGGCCGAGGCGTAAGGCCAACTCCAACGCGCACCCTCATCTGGTCCCGTTTCATCCGTTTGAGACAAAACACGACCCAACGGGCATACCCAAATGGACAAAGTGGTTCATTGGTGTCCACTTTTGTCCGGCCCAACCCCAAAACTAGACCAAACTTGGGCCATAAATGCAGCTGGACAGACGCGGCCGGACGCTCCTCTCGCTCCTTCTCGTCCGCTTCTGTCCGTCCCGTGGCCCACATATCAGCGACCGCAAGAGCCCTACCTCGATTCCCACAGCACACGCTGTGCATCTCGTCGCCACTACCACTGCAGCTCACGGCGGACAAGGGCTCCTCCGGGTACTGCCGCACCAGGTCCGCGGCCTCTCACGCGAGGCATAGGGCACGACCAGCAAGGCCAGCGCGCCGAGCACGGCATGAGCGCGAGCGCGTCGAGCATGGCCAGGGGCGGCGCGCTCTGGCGGCGTTGCGGCGGGGCAACGCTGCGGGGCAGGGTGGGCGCGCTCCGGCGAGCGCGGGGCCGCGGGGCAGCCGGGGATCTCAGGGCGGTTGAGGGGCGGCCGGGAAGCTCGGGGCGGGCGCACTCCGGCAAGGCAGGTTGCGACGGTGAGGCGGAGAAGCTCGGCGCGGGCGGGGCGGGGCGGTGGCAACGAAGGAGCTCGGGGCGAGGCGGCGGAGCTCGGGGCGGGGAAGGACGACGGCGAAGCAGAGGAGCTCGCGCGGGGCACGTCCGTTTGGGGTCGGGACGTCTCGTGCACGTTGGGCGCGGATGCTCCAGGCGCATGTCGGCCCCCCGGACGTCCGTCAATTCGCACCCCAAATGGACAGAAACGACGTCCGTTTGGGGATCTGCATTGGAGTTAGCCTAACGGCATGTACTCTATTTACTGCTGGGGAGAATATCATATGGTCGTGCCGGTCAAGGGTTATTGAAAGAAAACTACATTCTGGTTTTATTTCTACGGGGAAAATGGAAATCTGCATTATGTGGGTGTGTGCAAACGAACGACCCGACAGCGGTATAGACCAAAGAAATGACCACCGATCGGTATTACCGATCCTAATCCCAGCCACGTACGCCCTCATTGTTAGCAGCAAGCCATGCCGATGTGTGTGTGCGTGCGTGTGTGGCATGGTCGCGTGTGTAGTGTGTCTGGCCATTGTACGACCGTGTGTGTTTTAGCTACAAGGGTGGCCGTGCATGTAGCTGGCTGGCGGGTTGTTAGTGCGTGCGTTGGTCAGTTGGCGATGGAGCCGGAGGGTGACCGCGTCCAGGGCTGTTTGATGGCCGCGTCGTCTGTTTACGGGCGCGACCAGAGCCCAAGCCAGGTACGGCATGGGATGCGGGGCGTGGGCGAGTGCGTGCGTACAAGCACACGTATAAAGCCCAGGTGGCCTCTGTGTATCGCTGGCTATGGCCGGGCTGAGTTTGTGCTCAGGGGAAAAAGGTGTTCGTGCGCCTGGAAACTTGCCGTGTCCTTGTTCTTCCTTCTCCTTCCTCCTTCTTCTTGTGTTGATCTAGTTCAGAGAAAGAGAGAGAGGTGCAGCGTGAGAGAGAGGTAAAGCTAGGGCATAGCCACGGCAACAACAATTGGTATACAGAGCCACAGGTTTGGGGGGCGGCCCTGGCGTGTGGCCGTGTCCGCGGTGCGCACGGCGAGCGTGACGGAGATGGAGGCTGCGGCCACGGCGTCCGCGGCGAGCGCGGCTGACATGGACGTGTCGGCTGCGATGCGCGGCCATGCACGGTGATGCCGTGCGCGCAACGAGCAGCGGCAATCTCGGAGATGAGGAGGTCGCAGAGGATCTGCGTGGTGGCACAGAGGCCGCGAAGGCTCGGCGCGACGATCGTGGAGCCGCTGCGCTGCGGTTGACGGCGCAGCGGTGCAAGGGCAATAAGTGCCGCGGCGAGCCGGGCGTGACCAGTGCGTGTTATGGGTGCGCACTGGACGCGTCGGGCACGTCGGGACTGCGGGAGTGGACCGTGTCGAGGCGCTGGACCTGGTTGCGCAGATCGCGTACGTGCACGGAGGGAGCGCGGGCCAGGAGCGCGGGGACATGGGGAGTGCGCGCGAAGGGCACGGCAGCACGGTGGCAGGCGTGGCAGCGACGTCGGGGCGGTGGCGGCTACAACGACGACGACGTCGACGGCGCGGCGGAGCGCGCACTGCCGGCGTGGCGAAGGCAGCGGAGGACTGACCGCGTCAGGGCGCTAGACTCGGGCCGTGGCGACTGCGTGCGTGCGCGTCGTGTACACGAGTTTGGGAGCGCGGGACGTGCGGTGCTGCGCGGTAGAGGCGGTGCGACGGCCATGGCGCGACGTCAACGACGAGCCTAACATGTGCAAGGTCATGGCTTGGGGCGTGAATGTTAGCAGCAAGCTATGCCCATGTGTGTGTGCGTGCGTGTGTGGCATGGTCGCGTGCGTAGTGTGTCTGGCCATGGTACGACCGTGTGTGATTTGGCTAGGTGGTTAGCTACAAGGGTGGCCGTGTATGTAGCTGACCGGCGGGTTGTTAGTGCGTGCGTTGGTCAGTTGGCGATGGAGCCGGAGGGTGACCGGGTCCAGGGCTGTTTGGTGGCCGCGTCGTCTACGTACGGGCGTGACGGGAGCTAGCGCGAGCCAGGTACGACATGGGATGCGGGGCGTGGGCGAGTGCGTGCGTACAAGCACACGTATAAAGCCCAGGTGGCCTCTGTGTATCGCTGGCTATGGTCGGGCTGAGTTTGTGCTCAGGGAAAAAGGTGTTCGTGCGCCTGGAAACTTGCCGTGTCTTTGTTCTTCCTTCTCCTTCCTCCTTCTTCTGTTGATCTAGTTCAGAGAAAGAGAGAGAGGTGCAGCGTGAGAGAGAGGTAAAGCTAGGGCATAACCACCGCAACAACACTCATGCCCGAATTAATTATGGGTTAGTCATGTACGAGGACGATCGACCTAGCTAAAAAAACTTACCACTATTTGGATCACCAGCTAGCTCTCTCTTACGCATCGACGTAGGCAGCTAGTTTACTTAGCAGAATATTTATCTATAGTACCTGTATTGATTTCTAATCACGGCCGACAACAAGGATCTACAGCGTAACAGCGACACAGTGAGGCGCTGGGAAATTAAGCATCCACCATCGCGGTTCCTGTCGCCAGGATTACGGCCGAGCGTGTGTAGATTAACAGGATTGCGCGACCTAGAGACAGGTCGACAGGTAAAATGGGATCAAATTTTCACATGCATCCGTCCTTAGCTAGGATCGTCCGCCCCATGCGGGTATGAGTTTTAGATATTTTTTCTATGAGTACTTCTAGAAAGATCCAGTACATATCCTCGTTAGCACCCACACAATTGTATACTCGCATTTCTTACTAATTTGCTAGGTCATGTCCCCCGACTGAAGAGGGCAATCAGGATAAACAAAACTGGGTCACACTGTCGACACGCGCTATGTGTCCTGAAGAATTTCTCACTGACAAAAATCTCACGGTCGAGCAGCAAACTTGAGCACAGGGGTGCATCCTATGCTACGATGCATTCTTCATCGAGCAGTGTGCATTGGAATTTATTCAAATCCGGCAACTGACTCACACATGCGTGATGAGACCTTGTTGCAGATTAAGTTGAGACTCCTATTTGGTTACTAATGATCGTGGTTGGTTGTGTGCTAATCTGAAGCCTTTGTTTAAACAGATTGATTGTCTGGAAACTTATCTGTATACGGTTTAAACTAAACCAGAATAACTCTCCATACATATATATTGGTCTCTACCCTCTGGTCTCAAAACCATTATGAGCGGCACGATGAATTAGGGTGAGGAAGAGGAACAAAGGATAGGCCGTAAGTTCAACAAAGAGCCGCTCAATTTTCTCAGGGGCCTATATATTTAATTGGCTGCACTTTGATGGTGCATGCTAAATAAGAAACCTTGATAAGCCTAGATCAGTGCTATGTCTTTGTCGATCAGTGACTTGATTAGTTTGAATATTTGGTACATGCTTAGCCAAAACCTAGGACTCCTAATGTTAGAGGACACATTACACGATTGGGACATATGGCTTAATTACTTAGCGGATGATACTGCATGCATCATTATCTCTTGGTTGTTTAATAAGGTATAGGTCGAAGAAGCTTGTTTCAACAACACATGCAAAAATATCTCTCGAGATAAGCTTAGGGTATCAATCACTGACCTATATGCTTTGTCTGACTTAGCCCAGAGTGGTATTAGCAGTAGTACTTGATGAGTTATCGCCATGGAAGACTAGAATGTTCCACGAGTAATGTATACAATCAATGAATGCAACCGGGCACACGCGTACATCTCCTACAGTAATCGATCAGTTTTTCTTCACGGTAATCAATTGTTTGGTCGACTTTACCGAGGCCACCGGATCATCATCACCATCTGGTGAGTAAACGTTAACAATGGCTTATTGAACTGTAATTCAGTTTTTTAATAGCAATTAACTCGATGTGCATTAGTTAGGAGCCCTGGGTTAGCTTAGGCTAGGTAGCTTTCCACCTCTGGCCGGCCAGCAGCTCGTTGCAGATGGCCATCAATATATTCAAGCCCCTTCCAGAAGGTTAATCCTTGATTGTAATTATTTGTTGGTAGCTTATCAAGCTGGGTGCTTGGTGCAGAAGGCTTATCTAGAGGGAATGAATGTTCAAGTGGGAAGTGGAATGGCTGTTTTCTTCCCATGAAGACTTTATTAATTAGTGAAGTAAGGTGTGCCTTCTCCATGTACTAATTCACATCATTTTACAAAAGAAGGGAATGGGAGTTGAACTGTATTCTCTCCGCCTCAAAAAGTGTCTTAACTTTATACTAATTTTTTGGGACGGGGGGAGTATTTCCCATGCTTAATGTCTACATGGAAGAGTCATTCGATATGGATGGATTCTCTTCGATGTGTGGTGATCAGTTTGTTATGCTTAAGTGCTTTTTGGGCCTAGGTCCTCCTGGCTTTGACGATGTACCTTGATCACTACTGGAATCGCCCTATACGCCGAGTGCCACGGACACTCGGCAAAGGCCCAAAAACCGCCGGCAATGCCTTTGCCGAGTGTCACCTTCGGCAAAAGCCACCCGGCGTACACCTCTTCGGCAAACAGGTATTTGCCGAGAGCCATAGCACGGGCACTCAGCAAAGCATTTGCCGAGAGCTAAACAGCACGTCTCGGCAAAATAAAGCAGCTAACGGATAAGTCCGTTAGCTCCAGACATGTGGGACCACGTAAACTTTGCCAAGAGCCATGCTCGGCAAAAAGAAATACTAGGTGGCTAACACGTGTCGTGTCCTGACATGTGTGTCCACGACAACAGGCCGAGGGCCACCTTTGCCGAGAGCAAATCTCGGCAAAGAGAACCAGTAGGAGGCTGACACGTGTCACCTCCTGACATGTGGGACCAAGGGAGCATGCTGAGGGCCAACTTTGCCGAGAGACACTCTCGGCAAAGAGAACCAGTAGGAGGCTGACACGTGTCACCTCCTGGCATGTGGGACCAAGAGAGCAGGCCGAGGGCCAACTTTGCCGAGAGCCACTCTTGGCAAAGAGAACCAGTAGGAGGCTGACACACGTCACCTCCTCGCATGTGGGACCAAGAGCGCGGGCCGAGGGCCAACTTTGCCGAGAGGCCCTCTCGGCAAAGGTAACCAGTAGGAGACTGACATGTGTCACCTCCTGACATGTGGGACCACGAGAACAGGTCGAGGGCCAATTTTGCCGAAAGCCAGCGTCGACAATCCTTTTCCCTTTACCGAGAGCTCCTCTCGGAAAACTTTTCAGGGCTACCACAGTTTATTATCGTTTACCTTGCGTCGGTAGAAATAGTTTGAACGAAACTCACAATGTTCCACTCTTGCGTCGGTGGCATCTTTGGCACTGGTTGGCCTTGCATGGAATAAAGATTAGCCACCATATGTTGTAAAGACTTCACTAGATCATCTTGTGCCTTCAGCTTGGCCCGGTTTTCATTTTGTTCTTTCTCGGTGTCAATCAGTCGAGTCTACAATATGGCAATGCAAATGTCATTCATGTTGAAATGCAAATATGCAGGACCATGAAGGATCAATGAAGCACTGACCTGAATATCCTCAATAATGCTCACAGAATGTGGTACGTGACGCTCTACGGTAGGAGTGGAGCTAGTACTCATAGCACGGAGTGTGTTGACTCTCGAAAGGGAGGAGGTTATGACAGAATCGATGTGAACCTCCATCCGGCCATTCGGTCTACCGCCTGCCGCGGCAATGGCCACAAGAGGGTCAAACGGTAGCACGTGAGGATCAGCGTCAGGCCCGTACGTCTCCTTCAATTTTTTGGTGTAGTTCTCTCGATCTGACTGGGCTTTAGAGCTGATCCAGTTCCTCTCCGGGTGGAGAGGGTCCTTGTCCTTGTTATGTTTGGTAGGTTTGATGGTCCATGCCTCTAAGTAAGTGATATCCTTGCCAATGTCTTCTTTCTGCAAAAGAAAGCGATCCAAACAATCAAGGGAATGCTCACAAATGAAAGAGAACATGATGAAAAGTGTAGGACCTTGAAGTATGTCTAGAGGGGGGTGATTAGACTACTTGACCAATTAAAAACTTAACCTTTTCCCAATTTTAGAGTTTGGCAGATTTTAGCAATCTTTGGACAAGTCAAGCAATCATCACACAATTCAAGCAAGCATGCAAAGAGTATATGAGCAGCGGAAATTAAAGCATGCAACTTGCAAGAAAGTAAAGGGAAGGGTTTGGAGGATTAAAACACAATTGGAGAAACGGATGTTTTTGGCGTGGTTCAGATAGGTGGTGCTATCGTACATCCACGTTGATGGAGACTTCAACCCACGAAGGGTAACGGTTGCGCGAATCCACGGAGGGCTCCACCCACGAAGGGTCCACGAAGAAGCAACCTTGTCTATCCCACCATGGCCGTCGCCCACGAAGGACTTGCCTCACTAGCGGTAGATCTTCACAAAGTAGGCGATCTCCTTGCCCTTACAAACTCCTTGGTTCAACTCCACAATCTTGTCGGAGGCTCCCAAGTGACACCTAGCCAATCTAGGAGACACCACTCTCCAAGAAGTAACAAATGGTGTGTTGATGATGAACTCCTTGCTCTTGTGCTTCAAATGATAGTCTCCCCAACACTCAACTCTCTCTCATGGGATTTGGATCTGGTGGAAAGAAGATTTGAGTGGAAAGCAACTTGGGGAAGGCTAGAGATCAAGATTCATATGGTAGGAATGGAATATCTTGGCCTCAACACATGAGTAGGTGGTTCTCTCTCATAAATGATAAGTTGGAAGTGTAGGTTTGTTCTGATGGGTCTCTCCACGAATGAAGAGGAGGTGGAGGGGTATATATAGCCTCCACACAAAATCTAACCGTTACACATAATTTACCAAATTCAGTGGGACCGATTCAACAGACTCGGTCGGACCGATTTAGTAAACCTAGTGACCATTAGGGTTTTCGGTGGGACTGACATGCAACTCGGTAGGACCGATATGGTTAGGGTTAGGGCATAACGTAATCGCGGTAAGACCGATTACACAAACTCGGTGAGACCGATTTTGGTAATAAGCTTTCCAGAGAGTTGGTCAGGTAAACTCGGTGGGACCGATTCGCTCACTTCGGTGAGACCGGCATGTTACGAAAGGGAAACAGGGAGTTTACATTGCAATCTCGGTGGGACCGATCGCTCACTTTGGTTAGACCGAAACGTTACGAAGGGAAACAGAGATATTACAATCCCATCTCGGTGAGACCGAGATCCCTATCGGTGAGACCGATTTGCCTCGGGTTTGTGGCAGTGGCTATGACATTTGAACTCGGTGGCGCCGGATAGAAAGAATCGGTGTGACCGATTTTGACTTTGGGTTTAGGTCATATGAGGATGTGAGAAAGTAGTTGAGGGTATTTGGAGCATATCACTAAGCACTTGAAGCAAGAGGCTCATTAAGAAACACCTCATCCCTCCTTGATGGTATTCTCTTTTCCTATAGACTCAATGTGATCTTGGATCACTAAAATGTAAAATAAAGAGTCTTGAGCTTTTGAGCTTGAGCCAATCCTTTGTCCTTGATATTTTGAGGGACCCACTTTCATCATCCATGCCATGCCATTCATTGAGCTTTCCTGAAATAATAGTCTTGGAATAGCATTAGCTCAATGAGCTATATGTTGTTATGAATTACCAAAACCACCTAGGGATAGTTGCACTTTCAAAAATAAAAGGATATGGTTGCCTACATGTTTTGAGCCGACACCTGGGATGGTGAGGTTGCCTTGACGGTGTCCTCGACCCCCCATCAACTTACGCCATTCAGATATAGCTTTGTGTTCATCTTGCCACCCTGGATCTGTCCATCGTTCGACGATCTTCTCCCAGCACGGATATTTGTCAGCACACCACCGAGGAATCACCTGTAAATTAAACAAATATTCCCTCCGTTCCTAAATATAAGTCTTTGGAGAGATTTCACTATGGACCACATACAGAACAAAATGAGTGAATCTACACACAAAATGCATCTATATACATTCGTATGTGGTTCGTAGTGAAATACCTACAAAGACTTATATTTAGGAATGGAGGGAGTACATCTTAGTAAGGATTCTAATTTTGTGGTAATATAGGGAATTGCAAGCATCCATCGTCACTTGCCCTGAAGTAATTGTCCCGTGAAAGATGCGTCCCTCGAGCCTCTTGTTTGGAAATCCTATGGTTGAGATAGTCCGCGTGATACTTGACCACTAACCGGACGCGCTCCTCGTAGTGCATGTCATGGACTAGTTTCTTGGCAATATTCTCAACCACCACATTTGCATGATCCTTCTGACCCTCGACGCATGTATAGAAATCCTACAAACATGCATACATGTGATAAGGGTTAAATCATGACTATGGCAAATTTAAACCTTTTGGTATTGACATTTAGGTGTTTGAAAGGACTTACCCAGAAATCGTTGACCACTCGCATGGCTCTGTTATCATAAACCCTCTAACACATATGCAGGAAATCCGGTGCAAGTTTGTAGTGATCCCATGACCAAGCTGGCTCAATGATACCGTTCGGAAAAGTGACCAGTCCAGGATAATTTAACCTACAAAGACCCCCAATGATGCCACTCGGCGACCGTGGCAGACGCCTCTCACCACCTTTTACTAACCTTTTATTAATTCCTCGTCCGCCTCCTCGTCCGCCTCCTCCTCCTGCGTCACATACTCCCCCTCCTCGTCCGCCTCCTCGTCCGCCCCACCTCCTGCCTCACCTACTCCCCCTCCTCGTCCGCCTCCTCCTCCTACCTCACCTACTCCCCCTCCTCGTCCGCCTCCTACTCCTCCCCCGCATGGTACTCGACCTTGTTTCGCATGTTTTGCCGGATGGGTGTCTAGACCCGCCAATCCTTTGGCCTTCTTGGAAGTTGTGGAAACCGATGAAGGAGCGGCCACCGCTTTCACTGGCCGAGCAGGTTGATCATTGTATAGATCATTCACTTTTTTCAAACTTTCCTTTGGAATCTTGTTGCTACATGTCATGTTTCAATCACCTGATACGAAGAAGAACAAACCAGTTAGTATAGATGATACAACTTGATGTAAATACAATAAATATATCACATATGAAGAATAAATGGAATTGTCACAATAATACATATAGTTGTTACACACACAAATACATAGAGTTGTTGCACACACGAATACATAGAGTTGTTGTACACACGAATACATAGAGTTGTTACACACACGAATACATAGAGTGGTGATACACATACATAGAGTTCTCACACGATTACATGGAGTTGTTAGAAATAAGGGTCAATATAAGGTGCAGCATTTGGATCAGGGCTTTCATCATCGCTATCACGCCCGTTCATACATTCATCCTCGAAGTCTTCAGGGGGACCCTCATCCTCATCTAGCCCCATGTGCCATCGCATAAGTAATGCCAAATCTCGAAGGTCAAAAACATCCTCGTATCCGTCCTCTGCATTATCTACTTCCATGTCATCCATGGCCTCATGTTCCATAGCATCATGTTCGTGATGCACGCCATTATCTTCCTTTGCATCATCTTCGTCTTTGTCATTGTTTGCTTCTTGAAAGAACTCTCCCTCGTATGTGTTAGGGTTTATATGGTAATCGTCCTTGTTTGGGGTAGGTACCTTGATACGCGGGGGTACCTTGTACACGACATCCCACTACAAGAGATCGATATATTCCATAGATGTGCACGCGTATGGGAGAAAAAACACTTGTGTAGCCTGTTGAGCCATAATATAGACATCATTTCCTGCATATTTCGATGCTCGTTCAACTTCAACAAAGCCAATACTAGCGGTTCGTCTCACTTTCTCAGGATTGAGCCAGCTGCATCTGAATACGATGGGCTTCACTCCTTTTAAACCACAATACTGCAGCTCATAAATTTCTTCGATTGTTCCATAGTGGTGACGTCCATCTGTCCCTAGACAATAGACCACACTATTTATTGACCTTCGGTTGGGCCTCTCATGCGTGTGTTTATCAGTGTGGAAGCGATACCCATTCATGTCATAAGCCTTAAATGACTTGGCCTCGTATTCAAAACCTTTGGCTACTTCTCTCACTTTGGCGTCCATATCAACCTCCTGATATGCCTACAAGATTAATAGGAGATTGTCTGGTTCATTAGTGGAAGCATTACAGGCAAGTAAGATCAACTTGAAGTAACATACTGTTAGAAAAGTTACTTTTCTTGAGAACCAAGAAATGAAACCGCCATCAGCATTGGTATCTTCAAGAAGGTCTGCTGATTCTTCGTCGCTAGGAGGCCGTGGTAGCTTCCAGAATTCGTTCTGGAATTCCCTAGCAATAGGAAGAATTCGAGTTAGAACTCAAGACTGGTGAGTAGTTGTCAATAAAGGTATTCTACACTTACTTTATGTAAGGTTGCACTTCTTCCATGTTGGTCAAGACATAGATCATAATAGTCGACCACTCAGTAGGTGAAAAGTTCTTGGGCTTCGGTCCACTTGCTTTGCCACCATGGCCTTCAAAGAGGCTAAGGCCGGAAACATTACTGGTGGGTTCTTCATTGTAACGAGGAGCTGGATTTAATCTAGTCTGAATACTATCATGATAGTACTTTGTCTATGGAGGCTTCCTCGTTCAGGTATGCCTCGGCTATGGAGGCTTCAATGTGGGATTTATTCTTACATTTCCCACGAAGATGCTTGAACTCCCGCTCAGGTGCATACTGCCATCGGAACTGCACAGGTCCTCCCATTCTAGCCTCATACGCGATATGTAAGATCATATGTTGCATCAGATTAAAGAAACCTGGCGGAAATATCATCTCTAACTTGCATAGCAACTCAGGTGCTTGTTCCTCCAACTTTGCAACCACTTCATAATCTAGTTCTTTGGCACAAAGCTGACGGAAGAAGTAGCTCAACTCCACCAGTACTCGCCAAATATCCTTTCTGACACACCCTCGAATCATCACAGGCATTATCTGCTCAAGCCATACATGGTAGTCATGACTCTTGAGGCCTCCTATTCGCTTTGTAGCCATATTCACTTCCCTCTTGATATTAGCTACATATCCATCAGGGAAGTACAAGTTGTTCACAATCCATTGGAGAATTTCCTTCCTTTGAGGCATTGAAGGGGTGAAAGGGGCTGGTGGCTTCTTCCAAGAATTACCTTTTGCACGAGGCACCAAATTTAATTTTGGCCTATTGCATAGTTTGGCTTGATAGATCCTAGCCTGAATGTTATCCTTTGACTTCTCGGTGTCGAGGAGCGTACCGAGTAAGGCCTCCGCAATATTCTTTTCATTGTGCATTACATCAATGTTGTGTGGAAGTAGAAGATCTTTAAAGTAAGGAAGCCTCCATAAGCTTGGAATGTGAGTCCACTGGTTTGTCTCTCCATATTCCACAAAGCCTTTCCCATCGAGCTTTTCCTCGAGAGCATCTAACTCATCCTTAAGCTGGGCACCGGTCATAATAGGTGGTGGTGGGTCATCAACAATAACACCTTTTTGGAAGTGCATAACGTCTTGTCTGTATGGGTGATCAAGATGAAGGAACTGCAGATGTTGGTCAAAGCATACATATTTGTGACCCTTAGCCAGCCAAATGAAAGTCACACGCTGTCGACACACTGGGCAAGGCCACTTCCCCTTTACACACCAACCACAAAATATCTCACGTGCCGGTAGGCCATGTAGCGATGTGTGGTACCAGGTATGCATATTGAAGTGCTTCTTTGGAACGGCATCGTATGTTCGGACCCCATTGTTCCAAGAACCAAGTAAGTCGTCCACCAATGGCTCCATATACACACTCATATGCTTCCCGGGATAGTTAGGACCTAGAATTATCAACGTCAGGAACATGTGATGTCATTGCATGCAAACGCCAGGGGGCAGATTCAGGGGGATAACATATACTGGCCAACAACTGTATATGGCAGCCATCAAACCATATGGATTGAACCCGTCGGTTATTATCCCAACAGCTCCACTCTTCCAGCCATTTGTTTTCTTATGAATTTCAACAAATTTCTTCCATGCTTCACCATCCCGTGGATGTTGCATCTTTTTTGTATTGTACATCTTCCCTTCGGCGGCCCATCTCATATATTGGGCAGTTTCCTCGGTCATATAAAGCCTCTGGATCCTTTCTGTGAATGAAAGATATCGAAGGATATTGACGGCAATTGTGAGCTGCATCTTGTTACCATCATCATCTATTACCTCAATATACCTAGAGGATTTGCACTTGACACAATAATTCGTATATTTATGTTCATTTCTAAATAACATGCATCCGTTTGGACAAGCATGTATTTGCTCATATGGCATCTTAAGTGAACCGAGGATTTTGTTCGACTCGTACATGTTCTTTGGCAATATATTTTCTTTAGGGAACAAGCTAGCAATAACTGACAATAACTCATTGAAGCAAATTATGCTCATGTTATGGTTTGCCTTCAGGGCCATTAGGCGTGCAATGCCATCTAGTTGAGTAATCTCTGTATGGGCGTGAAGGGGTTTTTGTGCCGCAAACAAAGCTGCATGATACTCTTCATGGCTTTCCGGCGGCTCCTCGGAGTTCGGGTCCTCACGCGGATCCGCACGGCGGATGTCATCTAATAGGTTTTCAATCCGAGTATCATATTCGCTGGTGCGTTGTCGCACCACCTCCACGCTGGACTGTTATGTCTCACCGTGAAAGATCCACCGGTAATAGCCTGGCGTAAACCCATATTTGCCCAAGTGTTTACTCATAGTAATCTTATCTCTTTCAGTCTGGTTATCACACTCCGTGCATGGGCACCAAATTCCACGAACTGGCGTTTCTCCAGCAAATACTAATTCTAGGAAATCATTGGTCTTCGACCTCCACTCAGGGGTCATACCCTCCATTCTGGGATGTCCGGTGTACATCCACTCATGTTCTTCCATCCTCTGATATAAAGTGAAACACACACATAATTTTTTTTATGTAACAAGTGGTTCCATCAAGTTTTACGACATGCACTAAGCTATGTAATAGGTAAAGATAGGTCCTAATCCCACCCGAGAATGTGTAGGCTGGGTCCGCTTTCATGACGTACTCCGACGCGAGACAAAATTTCAGCATCACCTCCCCGCTGTTCTCCAAATACGCGTCTCAGCAATAAGCCAAGAGGATGTGTATCTAGAGAACAACAAGGAGACACTGTCGAAATTCTATCTCGGATCTAAGTACATCATGAAAACGACCCGCCTACACATCCTCGGGTTGTCCATGGAAAACATGGACAATTCAAAAGAGTTGAGGTTATAAATATGCAAAGACTTGCATATTTATATATACAACCCTTCCGAACGGGAGACACCTAGGTTACGCGACAATTTAGGTGATCTACAAATAATGAAAACCTACACATGAATGGGAAGAGATTACCCTTGAAGCGTGCAACATAATTCACTCTCTCTATTGTCAAAATATATGCATGTCCTGCATGAAAGAATGAAGTTGTGTCAATCATATGTCAAACACACAAACATCAATAACACTCACTCACACACCCCCACACACAAACACACTCACATATCCATACACACACATCACACACTCACTCACACATGCACACACAAACATCAATAGCACCCCTCTCCCACACACACACTCACATACACCATTCATTGTATATGCACATATATACACACGTAAATATAAAAAATCATTCATTATATATGCACACATACACCAACATCACTCACTGACACACACATACAAAGCACACACTCACACACATTATTCACTATGCATATATATACACCTTTTGTTGTAATGGAGAGGGGGGAAACCCCTTTTATTTCAAAAAAAACGAGATTGAGTTGGGCCTCACCAATGGGGCAGGGGGCGGCGGGGGATGTGGTTGTCGGATGTGGTAGAGCTCGGTGGAGGGGACGCCGCTCCAGTGGAGGTGGACGAGCTCGGTGGAGGTGGCGGTGGACAAGCTCGGTGGAGGTGGAGGGGTCGGGGGTGGCACTCCCGGTGGCGGCGGCGGCGGAAGAGCTCGTCGGATGGGGCGGTGGCACTGAGGGGCGGCGGCGGACATAGGGGGGCGGGGGCGAGAGAAACAAAGAGAGAAGAGAGGAGTGAGCACGTGCGAGGGAGAAATTTTGCATAAGTCCCCGCGGGAAACATTTCCGAGAGCCAACTTTCAGCGACACTCGGTAAAATTCTTAAACTTGATCTCGGAGGCTTTTCCGAGAACCGCACCGACAGTGGTTACCGAGGGTCGTCCAGAAGCACTCGGCAATGGCCGCATTTTCCGAGAGGGACTCTCGGTAAAGCATCCTTCTTGTGCATTCTCCATAATATGTATTATAATTTTTTTGTACTTTGTTTGTTGTTTTCTTCCATGCTTGGCAAACAACCTTAGTACATCATAATTACCGTCTTGTGTTTTCTTTTTCAAATGATGGGCCTCGCCCGGTTCTAGAGACCGGCACCCCTCCGGTGGCCCCGACGGTCTAGGGCATTGATCGGCACCGAGAGGCTGTAGTCCACAGTGAATAACTGCTTCTCTGTGTTAGTGCATGTCATCGCGAGATGACAGACCAAGTCTAGGCCAAAGCCACAACAAGATCCCATCTGTGTAGACCCGACGCGTACGTTTCCCCCCTCCAGGTGTTGGCGGCGGCGCCGTCCATAAGGGGGGCACATCCAGGAGACGCGTGTCGGGCATTTGCAACCACCACAACACTTCCAGACTTGTGAGAGGCCGCCTACCCAAGATTTGGCGGCATGTGCTAGCCCCCGGAGGCCGCCGGCCACAGTCGTAGACACGCGAAGAGCAACCCATGGAGAGGGAAGTGTTCAGATACTTCTCCATCACCAAAAATTATGAAAAATTACCATCAGTCCTATAGCACACATGCCCATGTCGTGTAAAAAAGTCATGATTTTATCGTGCTCCGAGTGTTTAATAATATTCACGCTGCATCGTTACCGCAGAACATCTACTACTGTGTCATCGCCGTCCGTGAGGGGGGCCACACCCTGGAGATGCGTGCCGCCTCTTCGTACATGCCACCACACCGTACGACATGTATGACGGGCTGGGGCGATGCTCTGGTAGAATCGCTACCCCCCCCCCCAGGGCCCCCGTCCCGCCTAACCTGTAGCGTTTGACCACGGGATCTTGCCCTTTGACTTTGCACGGACGGGCTTTGACCAGTGGAACTCTCCACCCGGTTGTGTTAGGTCAGCCCATAGGAACACTTTGGAGCAACATCCGGGCCAAATCCACAGCAAGATCCCATCTGTGTAGACCCGACGCGTTCGTTTCCCCGTGTGTGGGGTTTGTGAGGCACGTGCCATGTCAAGGACGTGCGTTGCTTATTCAAATAGCACACCTCCCCTGCATGCATATGCATCAGCCACACGCATGTAGGGGTGCCCTCCCCCCCTTGGGTGGTCTCTATATTGAGCACCCATCCGGTGGCCCTGGCGGTCTAGGACGTTGTTCGGCACTGAGAGGGTGTACTCCATGCTGAATAAATGCTTCTTCTCATGTTTATTACTTTACACTCTTTAAAGATCTCTCTCGGTGCTGGTCTAGAAAGTTGACCGGCACCGAGAGAGGGGGTACGCCACGGTCAACAACTGCTTCTTCTCATGTTTTTTACTTTACACTCTTTAAAGTTGAGTTTTGAACAAATCTAACCCAAAAAGCATATATATAGGGTGGCTCTATTATGATAACACCCCATAAGACCTTATTCTAATAACACCTCCCTTATTCTGCTAACACTTTGACACTATCCCTCGCCCCGATCTGAACTACCCGAACCCGACTAAAAAACTGCAGCTAAAAGCCCCACACCCCCACTAATCCCACGCCCCCACCCATCCCCACCACTTCATCTCTCCTCCCCACCCCCGACCTTGCTCCCAGCCACCTACCGCCGCCCCAACCTTGCTCCCTAGCCACCCACTGCCGCCACCTACCAAACCACGCGTGCCACCGCTTCACAGGCGCCCCGGCCGGTGCTGCGCTGTCCAGCGGCCACCGAACCTTCTCGGCGCCCTCCACCTTCTCCGCACACCGCCGCCTCGCGGCCAGCCACCGTCCCGGCCACAGCCCCTCCCCCTCGTCATCACTGCCGCATAGAGCCACCGCTCCGCACGTCTAGCCACCGATACCCGGACCTGTAGCCACCGAATCCGGCGGTCCCTCCTCTCACCACCCCCTGCGGCCACCGGATCCGGCGGTCCCTCCTCCCACCACCGCCCTGCGGCCACAGGATCCGGCGGGATCCTCCTCCACCTCCCTCCTCCCACCACCGTCTGGCCACCTACCCTGACTGCGACCGCCTGAGCCGGCCACCTCCCTCCTCCCGTGCTTGCCCGTCTACGCGCGCAAGGTGACTCGCCTCTCACCCCGGTGCCCCGCTCCCTCCCCACTCCAGTGTGCCCCAGTGGTATGCCTCGTGCTCCTTGCTGGATCCGCCTTCCGTCTCGTCTGTGGCCACCGGGGGCCATCGCGTTGACAAGGGGGAGAAAAAGGAATGCGCCCCTTCCCCATCAAACTGCATCTCCCCTGGAGTCCATGGCTGTTGCGATGCCCTGTCCTCGTCCAGATTGGGGCCACGGCTGCCTCCCCCAAGCTCCTCCTTCCCTCGCTGGCGATGAGAGCACAGGGAGTCATGCTACAATTTTCCTCTCGTTGGATCCACCGATGACCGCGGTATAGCCCACATGTGTTTTGTTTGAATTTTTTTGCATTGGCTGAAGTTTTACTGAAGAAGAGAAGTTCACTTTGTTCTTGAAAGGTTCTGTGCAGCTCATCACCGGCGGCAGCGTGCAGTTTTGATTCGAGGAGCGTGCAGCTCAGTTCTGCATCAAGGAGCCACGCCCCTGCTCCTCCAGCCGTGCATCTCGTCAGTGGGATTTTTTGCTTGAGAGGAGAACGACGGGAAGTGATTCTTGCAACTCTGTTCGCATTTTTTTGGTTTGCTGGTGCATCCATGCAGTATGGTTAGATGTGATGCTCACATACTTTGCTAGATGTGCAGCTCACTATAGATAATTTTGCAGGTCGGGAATGAACAAGATGCGCAACTGACTGTACATAATTGTGCAGCTCGCTGGACCCTATTTGGAGTTCTAAAAAAAGTGCAGCCCCTTAGTGGTTCACCTTGTAGAAAAAGAGAAAAAATATCCCCACGGGAGGTTCACTTCTTTCTTGAATGCAATTTGTTTTGTTTGTGAGACGATTGGAAAAAGTAGATCACTCCAATTTGTGTAGCAGCTCGTTACCCCTATGTATGAAGTGCAATTTATTTCGTGTGTCTCAAAATCGAGCCGACTACATCAACACTTGCAGTGTGTTTGGTCCTCGGGTGTGTTTACTTTTAAGAGCGATGCCGTTCACTTGCGCCCGACATGAAAGTGTGATTTTTATAAACGGAACAAGAAGATAGCAATGAGGTTCATTTCGACATATGTCGCGGTTCACTTGCCCTCGTCTCTGTGGTTCACTCGTTCATAAAAATTGTTGAAAAAAAGACAACAAAAACTCTTCTGGAAAAAATTATGTCCGGCAAAATAAATTATGCAGCTCGCTTGCCCGTCCAATGCAGTGCGGTTTTCATTCTGAAGCAGTGCGGTCGGCCGTATGATGTTGTTCATCCCGTAAGTGCAAAAAAAATTATTACAAAAGCGAGAAAAAAAGTAATGCGGTTCACTTCTTGATAGTATTGTGGTTCATTTACACCCGATGTGAAGTGCGCTCTACTTTCTCGTTCTTAAAAAAATATGTTTGAATAAAAAAAAACCATGCAGTTCTCTTACCCGTGTGATGCAGTGCGGTTTTTCGTCCGTTGCAGTGCAGTTTTCAGTCGGATGAAGTACCCACGTCGATTTGGGTGTTGCGAAAAACAGAGTGTTCGGTAAATTCGAAATTCCACTTAAACCGTAAGGAATTAGAGAGTGTGTTCTACATGAAAAAGTTGCGTCTCGTCGATATCTTTCTAATGGTGTATCATTTGAATAATTCCGACCAGCAGTTTGCAAAAATTTCACAAAAAAACAGCCGCTGCCTCTCAAAGTCAGTCGCACGATTTTCAAAATTAACTAAAAACCGTAAGGAATCTCAAAACCATTTCAACATATGAAAGTTGCGCCTTGTCTGTAGCTTTCCAACGACATATTACACGCCTCGTTTTGACAAACAGTTCAAAAACTAGAGCGAAAACAGTACCGAAAATTGCAAAATTTTCAAAAAAAAACGTAATTCCACCATTTAGTAAATTTGAAACTGCTCTTAAACCGTAACGAATTAGAAAACATAATAGATATGAAAAAGATGCGCCTTGACGATATCTTTCCAACGGTGTATCATTTGCTTTATTCCGATGAGTGGTTTAGAAAAAATCACGAAAATACGCTCGCTGCCACTCCTCATCCGCCGCGCCGTTTTTGAAACTGCACTTAAACCGCGAGGGATCTCGAAAAGTGTTCAACATAGCGAAGTTGCGCCTAATCCATAGCTTTTCAACGGTATATTATACACCTCATTCTGAAAAACAATCAAAAAATTAGAGCGAAAACAGTACCAGAAAAACATTGCATGCAGTTTTTTCCGACGCGAAGTTCACTAGTCTATATTGCAGTACTCGTCGTCAAGAAGATGCAGTGCACTTGCGTTCAGCGTGCAGTGCGGAAGTGGTGTGCAGAATAGTTATTCTGCTAATATTAGCAAAATAGACCGTCTATATATATATCAAAAGTCTTTTATCAAAAAAAATCATCAAAAGTCGTGTAATTTACAAACTTTGGTCGTAAAAGCATATGAAATATGAGATACAAAAAATATAGTGCAAAACAAAAACAAAAAGAGAAGGGAAAAAAATAGAGCAGTGGTTACCGAGGGTCGATTCTCGGCTCTCGGTAATGGCCACATTTTTCGAGAGGCGCTCTCAGTAAAGCATCTAACCTAGATCCCTTTCCTTCTTGTGCATTCTCGATAATATGTATTATACTTCTTTTTGTTGTATTCTTCGATGCTTGGCAAACAACCTTAGCACATCATAATTACCGTCTTGTGTTTTCTTCTTCGGATGGGCCTCGTCCGGTTCTAGAGACCAGCACCCCTCTGGTGGCCCCGACGGTCTAGGTCGTTGTTCGGCACCTAGAGGGGGTAGGCCACGGGGAATAACTACTTCTTCGTGTTAGTGCATGTCATCGCGAGATGACAGACCAAGTCTAGGCCCGTTCTGTCACGGGATCACCCACCGAAGACTCTGTCTCGGGGACGAACGCAGCCGGTCCTCGACATTCCCGCCTATGTGTGTGGTTTGTGAGGCACGTGCCATGTCAAGGACGTGCGTTGCTTATTCAAATAGCACACCACCCCTGCATGCATATGCATGGGCCACACGCATTGTAGGGGTGCCCAGCCCCCTCGGGCGGTCTCCATATCGAGCATCCATCCGGTGGCCCCGGTGGTCTAGGGCGTTATTCGGCACCGAGAGGGTGTAGTCCATGGTGAATAACTGCTTCTCCGTGTTAGTGCATGTCATCACGAGATGACAGACCAAGTCTAGGCTCGTTCTGTCATGAGATCACCCACCGAAGATTCTGTCTCGGGGACGGACGCAGCCAGTCCTCGACGTTCCCGCCCGTGTGTGTTGTTTGTGAGGCACGTGTCATGTCAAGGATGTGCGTTGCTTATTCAAATAGCACACCACCCCTCGGATGATATGCATGGGCCACACGCATGTTGGGGTGCCCTCCCCCCCTCGGGCGGTCTCTATATCAAGCACCCATCTGGTGGCCCCAGTGATCTAGGGCATTATTCGGCACCGAGAGGGTGTAGTCCATGATGACTAACTGCTTCTCCGTCTTAGTGCATATCATCGCGAGATGACAAACCAAGTCTAGGCCCGTTCTGTTTGTGGGTATCGAGAGGGAATGTGTCCGGTTTGTGTAGGAAGTGCGGGTTCTATTGCTCCGTTGGCCTCGAAACTTCTTGTGCTCTCAAAGGAGGCCATCACATGTATATGCATGGGCTATCCGGTGGCCCCGGCGGTCTAGGAAGTTGACCGGCACCGAAAGAGGGGGTAGGCCACGGTCAATAATTGCTTCTTCTCATGTTTTTTTTACTTTACACTCTTTAAAGTTCTCTCTCGGTGCCGTTCTAGGAAGTTGGACGGCACCAGGAGAGGGGGTAGGCCACGGTCAACAACTGCCTCTTCTCATGTTTTTTTACTTTACACTCTTTAAAGTTCTCTCTCGGTGCCGGTCTAGAAAGTTGTCCGGCACCGAGAGAGGGTGTAGGCCACGGTTAACAACTGGTTCTTCTCATGTTTTTTACTTTACACTCTTTAAAGTTGAGGTTTGAACAAATCTAACCCAAAAAGCATATATATATATATATATATATATATATATATATATATATATATATATATATATATATATAGGACAAATGTTTCCTACAAGCAGTGGTAGTTACCACCACTTACGTTTTGTATGTTGTATGTAGTATTTGTCGGAACTGAGAGTATGTACGTGTAGTATGTAGTATATAACAATGATTAGGTAGTATATATACTAATTTTTAGGTAGTATGTACCATTTTTTGAGTATGATCATTTTTACGTACAAATATGTACGTATTTTACAAATATAACAAAAACTATGGGCTCATATGCAATTTTTTCATGTAACTTGCTTTGAAATATCTTAGATATAGTATATGAACATATTTAAAATAATAATATAGTATATAATACCACATGGTAGTATATGAGACATGTGGGGTAACTACCACCGGGTGGTAGGATGGATTTTCCCTATATATATATATATATATATATATATATATATATGAGTGCATCAAAAGTCTTTTATCGAAAAAATTCATCAAAAGTCATGGAATTTACAAACTTTGGTCGTAAAAGCATATGAAATATGAGATACAGAAAAGATAGTGCAAAACAAAAACAAAAAGAGAAGGGAAAAAAATTAGAGCAGTGGTTACCGAGGGTTGATACTCGGCTCTCGGTAATGGCCACCTATTCCGAGAGGTGCTCTTGGTAAAGCATCTAACCTAGATCTTAACCTTTACCCTTTCTTTTTTATCTTCATTCCCCTCCTCTCTATTCCCTGCGCCACCACCGCCGTCGACGCTGAAATTGCCACCGCGGCCGCCGCCACCAGCCCTCAACCGCCACCAACTGCCGCCGCCACCCCTCCTCCATCGCCCCAACTGCGTCCATCGCCCCCAAATGTCGCCGCCACGGTGCTTCATGGCCGGTGGCCGGCGCGACGGCTCTTCGATGCGACCCAATGACGGCTGCCGCAGCGGAGCTCCCCCGGTAGTGCGGCAGCTGGAGATGCCCTCAGTTGTGTACACCCATCCCACTGAACATATGCAAATTTTGTTGAAGAAGATGAGAATTGGGAAAATTCATTTCATAGGTGCTCCACTAGGGGCTAGTAATTCAGTTCATAGGGTATTTTTAGGTGCTCCACTAGGTCCATGCTGATCTAGTTCTAGGTATTTTTAGGTGCTCCACTAGGATGTTTGAGTTGCACAACATGTTTATGCTGACGTATACTACTGTAATGTACAGTTTATGTTGCTGATGAATTTAATACCATGGCAAAACTGGCTACAAAACAACCAAACCTGAAATTGTGGGTCAAGTTCATCATAATATGCTGCTGTGTACTACTGTAATGTACAGTTTTCAGCCTATTTTTCATGTTTTTGAGGAGTTGATATTGTCCAGTGCATGATAATGTGCTCATGTTGCTTATGTATATTTTTCAGCTATTATAATGTATAGTTTTCTGCCTATTTTTTCATATATTTGAACAGTTCATATTGTCCAGTCCATGGTTGTCTATGTACTCTTTTCAGTCAATTTTTCATGTATTTTGGACAAGTGGTATAGTTAATATTCACCATACATTTATTTTGTTTTCCAGATTCTGATGGGAGCACTGGTAGTAAGTACTGGAGAGTCCCGACTGGTAGGACTGAGTCGTCCGCCTCCCATCAGGCCACAACCGAGGCATCGTCATCATCGGATGGCGATGTCGGAGTGGACTTAGATGCACCAGATCCGCTCGCTACCGAGTCGGGCGACATGGAGGCCTCGGACGGCTCGGGGTCTACCTCGAGCAACACTTCCAAGAGGAAGAAATCCGGGCGTGGTCCGGGGAAGGTCCCGGAACCAACTGCTGCCAGCAATCGTCCTGTCATTTGCCCGACAGGAGAGGGGTAAGCAAGCATTTCATTTGCATCATATTTTGGATGCCACAGCTTTGACATTCACATATGCTTGTCTTTTATATCATGTAGTCAGTGGGAATTTATCCCGACACAACCTAAGGGGGCACGCCTGTCGAACCACGTCATCGGCTCCCTCTCGAGGAAGCACTTCTCTGGATTGTCCAAGACGGGTGATGACGATCCGCCGTCGCCAGGTTTAACCTGGGAGCATTACCTACACAACAAGGATGAGCACGATGTCACCATGGCCACTCGGGTCATCAATGTTTTTTTTGTAAGTATCTTTGCTCCGACCACTGCATTTTTCCATATCCAAATCCTTGCTTGCGTGTATGGTGAGAAGATGCCATATGCTTTCTTGTAGCAAACATTTGCTTGCGTGCATGGTGAGCAGCAGAAGGCGATCAAAGGCATCGTGAAATCTGCCCGAAAGATACTCTTTGACACCAAGCACACGCTGCGGTACAAAGCCATGATGCAGTGTCGGCCGCTCAATAAGAAGGGAGAGAAGATGACAAGGAAGACTTCTTGCCAGACCAATTTGTCGCGAGAAGAATACCTGTCAGTGGTAAGTGACTACATCGGTTGCTAGTACTTTGATTCATCCTTCTTGTTCCTCAATTATTCGATTTTGTGTGACTAGGTGAAGGAACCCTAGACGAAGGATGATTGTTGGGAGGCCCTAGTCGACATGTGGCACGACCCAGCATGGCAGGCGCAGCATGTGGAGAAGGGAAACGACCGAGCCAAAATGCCAGGCCCGGCTCATGTCCAGGGGAGCCGGATCCTAACCGCTCTCAAGCAACCGATGGTATGTAGATTAAGATGTTAACTTTTTCGCACGGTGCATCTTGGTTCATTAAACTTGGTGGTTAATTTTGCAGGAGGCGAAGGTTGGTCGCCCGGTCCACATCCTGGAAGCCTGGAAAGAAGGCCGCAAGGGGAAGGATGGCGCCAAGTTCTGCAACGAGTTGGCGGAGGAGAAGTGGGGGACCTTCAAAGAGGTCTTCCAGGAGGTGCACGGGCAGGAAGCCGAACCTATGTCCAAGCCCCTTGATCCTGAGCTTCTCATCATTGCTGGCGAGGGGAAGGGCCATGGCCGCCACCTCCTTTGCAATGGGGCGATCGCCACCTCCTCGCATCGCAAGCTGCACGAGATACGCGCGTCGAGCACCAGCTCAACTCCGTCCATACGGAGTCGCCCAACCGCCGCATCACGTGAGATAGCGCGTCTCAAGGTTAGCATCCTAACCTTTCATTTATGTCCATGCCTCGAAATAGCACCGTTCCAACCTCTATGAGCCTAATGCCATGTTACAGGATTTAATGGCGCAGCGGACTGTTGAAGAGGAGTAAAAGCGGAAGGCTGAGGAGGAGTCCAGAGAAAAGGAACGGGCAGACACTAACAATAGGTTGAAGATGCTTGAGGATCAACTACAGGTAGAACATTATCTAAACTAGAGTAGAAGATTCATTACATAGGGACGAACCACCCTCATGTTACTCTACTCTTATAGGTTCTTATGCAATCTCGAAGCAGTGCAAGTGATGCCCCTCCTCCTCCTCCGGAATGTTAACCCGATGGCCTCTCCTCCTCAATATGATCTATATATGAACAAGTGTACTTCTATTGTGACGTGCAAGTGTTTTGCAAGTAGCGACAATATGTATGAATTTGCGACTTGTGTGTGACATCTACTAGGATAATACATTCGACTTGTGTGTGACAATATGTGGACTATCCATAATTATGCATATATATGTGGACTAGATCAAATTATGCCTATATAAGATCAAATTATGCCTATATATGTGGACTAGATCAAATTATGCCTATATATGATCAAATTGCACTGTAGTTATTTTTATCTGCGGGGATCAGAAAAGAAATAGCTTAGCAACAGAATGGATGAGAAAGATTTCCAAGAGCAACACTCAAAAAATGATATACTACCGAGAGCACCTCTCGGAAACATGGTCGTCTGGGAGACACTACTGTTGTGCCACAACTTTTCCGAGAGCTGCTCTCGGAAAAAAAGGCGAGCATTGCCGAGACTAGCTCTCGGCAAAGATATGTAAATTGTCAGCTGCCATGTGGGCCATGTTGTCCTACTGGTCAGGAGGATTGCCGAGAGCTGCTCTCGGCAAAGATGTCGTCATTTTTTTCAAAAATATTTAGCAAGTTATTTGAAACTTTTACTGATAAATGTGACCAGTGGAACCATATGTCAGTTAGAAAGAACAAACGCAAAAAACAAAATAGGATGTGGCATATGCTTTGTCGAGTGTCGTATGGCGGCTCTCGATAATGTACGCAGTAACTGACGGAGCCGTCTGTTGCGGCCGGGCATGCTACGTGGCTCCTCTTTGCCGTGAGCCGCTCTCGGCGTCTGCAAGGTTTGCCGTGCGGTGCCTTTTTGTCGTGAGGCAGTGATGGCAAAGATGACAGTTCACCGTGAAGCTGGGTTTGCCGAGAGTGACACTTGGCAAAGTTTGCTTTACCGAGTGTCCGTGTTTTAGCACTCGGCGAAGAGCATTACACCCGGCGTACGTGAAAATTCCAGTAGTGGATATTGCATTTGTCCTGTCCCTACCCCTACCCCAAGTTCTAGTGCCTTTCTCGAGTTATTTATTTATTTTTCCTTTTGAATTTTCATTCGTTTTCTCTAATTAATAAAGAATATTAGTTTTTTGCGTCCGGTTCTTATAAATTGGACTAACTCTCCTCTTTTTAATGTAATGAAACCAACGAACCACCTGCCCACGAGGTTTCTGAAAAAAAATAAAAAGTGCCACCGATTTTCCAACACCATCTTCTTGTGCAATTTAAGACTTGGAGGTGAAATCCCAACCGCTACGCCGTCCCTCAAAATAGTACCATTGCTCTGAAAGAACAGTAAAATAGCACAGTTAAAATTAATATACTACAGTACTTAAAATATCATGAGCAGGACGAAGAAAAATCCTCTGTTCATCAGTTGAGCGCGCATGAAACTTTGACATAAATTTCTTCAGAATCGAGGGATTTCTCTTGTGAGCTGCTAATTGCTGGCCTGATCAAACCACTACCTATTAGTACTTCACAAACAGGGAAAGAAGAAGAAACATCCTCGGTTCATCAGTTGCGCGCGTCATTTAGTTCCACAGAAATCTCGTCGGAATCGGAGAATTTCTGCCGTGTTGCAAGTTGCTGGCCTGATCCGGCCGGCTGGGGGCACGCACGGGTGCCGCGTGACGGCAGCAAGCGGCGGCGAGACGCCACTCATCTCTTGCGGAGCTTATCTGAAACTGAAACAGGGGCGAGACACATCCATACTCCAGAAACAGAAACAGAAGCAGAAAGTTGTTGTTGCGGCAAATCATTCATGTGAATGGATAAGCCTCCCGTCAACAGATCAGATGCATGTACCATGTGTCTCCAATTTGTCACTCATGTATTGATATACATCCAGAACCAAAATCAAGGGCTATACACAGCTATCCAATTTGTCTCCAATTTGTCACTCATGTATTGATATTATATGCAGAGAGGATGAGAGCTCACTCTATGTACAAGTGGAGCAGAGAGGACGAGGAACAACTCACTCTATGTGCAGCGGAGCGGAGAGGAAGAAGAGACTTACTCTATGTACAGTATCTACTGGCTAGCTAATCGAATTGGGTCTTAAAACTCCAATCTTCTGGGCCGGCCTAATCCCCACCGATCTTCCTTCTATACAGCGAACGGGATTATTCGGGGAATTTCTTTCCTATTTACACTTTGTGCAGTATGTACGTATCTTGCTGCTATGGCATGTCGACGATGTTGTTTTTTACTGGTTGCTGCGGCCGGCCATGGAGGCGGCGGAGAGCCGGCTGGGCCCGGCGTGGAACCGCTCCACCACTCGCTTCCAGTGCTGCAGCTGCTGCACCGCGGGGGACGGCACGAGCGCCTTGCGCGCCCAGTGCCCGCTCCCCATGGGTACGCGCTGCGCCAGCCCGCTGTACGACCGTCTAGAGCAGCCGCTGCCGCTGGGGACGAGCTGCGCGAACGGGCTCACCGTGCGCTTCGACGGCGGCGAAGGCGGAGAGGCGGGTTTGCTGCAGCTGCCGGCGGCCGGGTCCTGCTGCTTGCGTTCCTTGTGGAGGCTGCATCGGAACGAGCCAGGGTGGTTCGTCGGGGAGCACATGCAGGACCGACGGATTTTGGGGGCGGCGGTGGGGGAGGAGGGGGGAGACGAGACGCTGAAGGACTTGACCGGCGAGCCGCTGGCGGAGAGCTTGACGCGGGAGAGCGATGCGGATTGGTAGTTGGGAAAGGGGCTCAAAAGGATGGGGCCGCTGGGCCGGGATGCAGACGGCGTCGACATGATGAGAGATTGGAAAGGTGGAGCGGCGGGGCGGGGCGGTGGCTTAGGTATGTTTGTTGAGCTCCGATGGTTTCGCTGCCGGTTTGGGTAACCTGAGATGGGAGCCGGTTGGCCGCATTTTATAGGCCGGGGAAGGGCAGTTTGGTAAATTCTGGGCGTTAAGAACCTGGAGTCCGGCCGAGTTAATTAAGGAAAGGAAAACACTTGTTAATTAAACTGGGGGTTACAGCGAGATGCGGTGGGCGTCTGAGCACACCGAAATCGGTCTGCGATGCAGCAAAGTAGGACGCATGCCAGTTTGATTTGAATACTGATTTAAGCGTCAAAATTCTGGTCAATTTCTTGCATTACAAACCAGCATCTTGCTAGTTCTACTAATAGTCAAGATCCTCAAAAAAAATAGTCATGTCAAAGAAAAAAGGAACTTATCTCGGAACGTTCAGTGCGGGTTGATGGTCAAGCTGGCACAAGCACGACCTGATCGACGTGTGACGGGCCAGCAGCCGGCAGCGACCGGGCGGACCACCGCCGGCGGCCGTGGGTTCGTCTCCGCCTTGCTTGAAACCCGGCCAACCTCTGAACGTTCGACACGTTATAGCATCAGCATCAATCGCCGTAATGGCTGCCCTGCCCATGTATGTTTGTGGAGTCCGCGGGAAGGAGTGGAGCCGGCGATGGTGTGTGCGAGGCAACGCACGACACGAGCGCGTCGTGGTCCGGCCTGTTCCACCGTGGGTGATAAGATGCTCTCATCTGATCTGATCGCTGTTGTTACTGCGGCTGCGCCTGGCCTTCCTCCGATTCTTCCCATTTTAGTCGACCGGGTGGTTGAAAGGTGGGCGTCTCTTTCCCTGCCCGTCCGTTTCTCATTCGCTTTCCCTTCCTGTCTTCCTGTCTTCGAAAGATGATGATCGACAAGCTGCCGCCCTTGGTACCTGCGTCGGTTAATGGCTAAATTAATCCTTGCAATGTTAATTACTACCGGAACCGTGTTAGACTGCAATGGCTAAATTAGTACTAGAGGCTTAATTACAGCCGTGTGCTGCTTCAGGCACCCAGGCCACATGCACGCAGGCGCGTTAACCAATTGCTGCTGCGCTGATTCGCAAGATCGAACAAACGACCGAACGAACGGGATCAGAACCACGCACTCGGAGACACGTCCAGGCCGCTCCGCGCGACGTCTGCATGGCGGAAGGGGGTGCGTGGCGCCGGCGGGGCCTCCTTGGCTAGTGTTTCGTTTGTCTCTGGCCACACCTCGTCGTTTGGATTCGACCGGAACCGAGACTGTATAGCTTCTGTATTTACATGTGTATACTGCAACGTTGTATACCACCTCA
This sequence comes from Triticum aestivum, assembly GCF_018294505.1. Lineage (NCBI taxonomy): Eukaryota > Viridiplantae > Streptophyta > Magnoliopsida > Poales > Poaceae > Triticum > Triticum aestivum. The sequence goes on from NC_057810.1 coordinate 687,094,201, forward strand.
TTATATATATATGTGATAGGCCATTCCCAGAGTGTTGTGCCGGTTCCTCCAAAACCTATTGTCTTACATGGTATCACATTAGGTTACGTACGCTTTCGCCCAAAACCCTAAAACAGCCGCCGCCACCACCGCCGCCAACGCAGCCGCCACCGCCACCGCCGCCCTGTCGCCGAATCGCCACCATGTCGTGTGCTGCTGCGTCCGGTTCCACCGCCGCCGGTTTTCTGCCGGCCTCCCTCGCGGCGCTCCTCTCCCGGCCGTTGGACGCCGCCTCCCTGCAGTCGCCGATCGGGACGAGGAGCGTGGGCTCCTTGTTCGCGATCCCACCGGCCGCCTCGTCGCCCGGACAGGTGCTCGCGGTGCACACCGCCGCCACCCCGTCCGCCTCTTCCACCGCGGCTGCCGTGCCGCCCATGCCGCTGGTGGCGGAGTCCGCCGTGATGGCGGGTCTCGCGGCGTCGACCGCGGTCGCCGCGCCCCCTGCACCCGCGTCGGTTGCCCCTCTAACTGTCTTCACGGTGGCCGCACCTCAGCCAGTCTCCTCGATGGGATCGCAGCCGCCGCCGCCGTTTCACTTCGGCCATCTCATCACCATTAAGTTGTCATCGGACAATTACATCTTCTAGCGCGCGCAGGTTCTTCCGCTCCTCGGGAGTCATTACCTGCTTGGCAACGTCGACGGCTCTCTCCCTTGCCCTCCTGCGCTGGTGGACAGCGTGCACGGTCCGGTCTATAATCCGGCTCACCGTGTTTGGACAGGGCAGGACCAGGCGAACCTCTCCTCCATCCAGGGGTCGCTCTTTCCGGCTGTCGCTGGACTCGTCGTCTTCTCTAAGACGTCTCATGAGGCCTGGACTATCCTCGAGCGCTCGTTTGCGGCGCAGTCACAGGCGCGTGTCTCTGCGCTTCGCCGTCAGCTTGGCGAGTGTGAGAAGCTTGACTCCACGGCCACGGAGTTCTACAACAAGGTCAAGGGCCTTGCTGACACGTTGGCCTCCATTGGACAGCCGCTCACTGATTCCGAGTTCAACTCCTTCATTGTCAACGGGCTTGACGAGGAGTATGATGCTTTGGTCGAGATCATCAACAAGCGGGCCAACTCCACTCCCATGGCGGCACATGAGGTCTACTCCCTCCTTCTCCTTACCGAGCAGCGTGTCGAGGCGCGACGCTCCAAGGCCAGCCACGGCTCCCTCTCGGCAAACGCCGCCACTAAGGGTGGCCGCACCTCCTCCAAGGGGTCGTCACCTGCCTCGTCCTCGCCATCTTCGGCTCCCCCCGCGTCCGCAACTCTTCCAGGGGCCGGTGGTCGACGTGTGTGTCAGTTGTGTGGCATTGAGGGGCACTGGCCTCCAAGTGTCACAAACGCTTCCAGCGGAGTTTTCTTGGTCTTGGCAATGACGGCAAGGATACACGCAACTTTGCCCGTTAGGTCGCCATGGCTGATCGTCCGGCGCCGAAGAAGCAACAGGGACACACTCAGTCCTACTCCATCGATCCACACTAGTACATGGACTCTGGGGCGACAGAGCACCTGACAAGCGATATGGGGAAGCTTCACACTCGTGAACCCTATCATGGCTCCGACAAGATCCACACCGCCAATGGAGCAGGTATGCACATCTCTCATATTGGTCAAGCATTGCTTCTCACTAGACATGCCAATAGGAGTCTTCAGCTTCGCAATGTTCTTCGAGTTCCATCTGTGACACGTAATCTTCTTTCCGTTTCTAAACTCACACGTGATAATAATGTGCTTTGTGAATTTCACCCTTTTGACCTTTTTATTAAGGACCGGGGCACGAGGGACATTCTTCTTAGTGGGCGGCTCTGCCAGGGCCTCTACCGTCTGGAGCATCCTGGCGTCGCTCGCGTTTTCAGTGGAGTTCGGGTATCTCCGTCACAGTGGCATGCTCGTCTTGGTCACCCGGCCGCATGTTTTGGGTCGTCATGAGCTTCCTAGTGTGTCTAGCAATAAAGATGTAGCAATGTGTGATGCTTGTCAGCAGGGGAAGAGTCATCAACTTCCTTTTTCGGAGTCTAGTCGTGAGGTGAAACATCCTTTAAAACTTGTGTTTTCAGATGTATGGGGTCCTGCTCAGACTTCTGTCAGTGGTCACAATTATTATATCAGTTTCGTTGATGCTTATAGTCGCTTTACCTGGCTTTATCTTATTAAACGTAAATCTGATGTGTTTGACATTTTTGTTCAGTTCCAAAAACATGTTGAACGCCTTCTGAAGCACAAAATTGTTCATGTTCAGTCGGACTGGGGCGGCGAGTATCGCAACCTCAACTCCTTCTTTCAGTCGCTTGGGATCGCTCACCGTTTAGCATGTCCACATACACATCAGCAGAATGGTTCAGTAGAACGTAAGCATCGTCACATTGTTGAAGCTGGTCTTACTCTTTTGGCCCATGCATCTCTTCCGTTTCGGTTTTGGAGTAATGCTTTCACCACTGCATGTTTTCTCATCAATCGTACTCCCACTCGTGTTTTGAACATGAAGACTCCCATTGAAGTTCTTCTTAATGAACAACCGGACTACACCTTTCTCAAGGTGTTTGGGTGTGCTTGCTGGCCCCATCTCCGTCCATATAACAAGCGCAAGCTTGAGTTTCGTTCCAAGAAGTGTGTTTTTCTTGGTTATAGCTCTCTTCATAAAGGATACAAATGTCTTCATGTGCCCACTAATCGTGTCTACATCTCGCGGGATGTCGTGTTTGATGAGCATGTATTTCCCTTTGCCAAACTCCCTGTATCCACTGCCGAACCATCACCCATGCATTCATCCTCTGTTGCTTCTGACCAATTTGATGATGTTGCATATTCTCCTCTGTTGTTACCTAACCATGGTGCAGGCACTGGTCGTGGGGCTCGTTTGGAGATTTTAGAGGCACCATCGCCTCCTTCGTCGCCGTCGCTTTTATCGTCGGCACCTTCAACTGTGCACGATGATCGCATGCGCCCCTGCATGGCCTCGGTCCCCGTGCCCATGCACGGCCGATCGCTGCCCCGGTCCTGTCGCCCGCTTCGTCGCCTCTGGCTTCTGGGCCGTCGTCGCCACAGTCGCTCCCCATGACCCCGGTCACGCCAACGGCGACTGGGCCGGCCTCACCTGCCCCTGTCTCGCCCAGGGCGTCTGGGCCGTCGTCACCGGGGCCGGCCTCGCCCGCCCTCGTCTCGCCCAGGGCGTCTGGGCCGTCGTCACTGGGGCCGGCCTCGCCCGCCCTCGTTTCACCCATGGCCTCTGGGCCACTGTCATCAGGGCCGGCTTCGCCTAGGCCGACTCTGGCCTCATGCAGCCTGGAGCCGTCCGGTACCGGCTCTCCTGAGGCGGCGTCTGGCTCTTCGCTGACCGTGACGTCCCCATCGCCCTCGACTTCGCCGGCTCCTCCTGCTGCTCTACGTCCACATACGTGCAGCCGGAGTGGCATCTTTCAGCCTAAGCAATGACACGATGGTATAGTTGCCTGGTTCGCTGCATGCATGTCTGCTGCTCTTGCAGATCCATCGTCCGAGCCACGTACGTATCAAGCTGCTATGCGCATTCCTCATTGGAGAGAGGCCATGGAGCAGGAGTATCAAGCTATCATTCACAATCAGACATGGACTCTTGTTCCTCCACCATCACGGGTTAATGTCATTGATTCTAAATGGGTTTTCAAAGTGAAGAGGCATTCTGATGGGTCCATTGAGCGCTACAAAGCTCGTCTTGTTGCTCGTGGTTTTCGACAGTGTTTTGGTCTTGACTATGAAGACACCTTCAGTCCAGTGGTCAAGCCTACTACCATCATGCTTCTTCTCTCTCTTGCCGTTACTCGAGGTTGGTTTCTTCGTCAGCTTGATGTTCAAAATGCCTTCCTTCATGGTGTGTTGGAGGAGGAGGTCTATATGCGCCAGCCTCCGGGTTTTTCTGATCCGGATCGCCCTGATCATCTCTGTCGTCTGTCCAAGGCACTTTATGGTCTGAAGTAGGCTCCTCGTGCTTGGCATGCTCATCTTGCAATGGCCCTTTGTGCTCATGGTTTTGCATCATCAACTGCTGACTCATCATTGTTTCTTCTACAGAGGCCTGAGGTTACTATGTACTTGTTGGTCTATGTAGATGATATTATTTTGGTCGGCTCCTCTCAGTCAGCTGCTACTGCGCTTGTTCGCTCGCTTGGTGCTAATTTTGCGGTCAAGGACCTTGGGAAGCTTCACTACTTCCTTGGTGTGGAGGTTACTTCTCGGGCTGATGGTCTTGTTATGACGCAGAAGAAGTACTCTCTGGATTTGTTGCAGCGAGCTGGGATGCTTAAGTGCAAACCGACGACTACACCCATGTCCACCACTGACAAGCTCACTACTGTTGATGGTGTGCTTCTGTCTTCTTCTGATGCGACGGAGTACAGGAGTATTGTTGGTGGTCTTCAGTACTTGACGATCACACGACCGGACATTTCCTTTGCTGTTAATCGAGTCTGCCTGTATCTGCAGTCACCCCGTGATACTCATTGGTATGCTGTTAAGCGTATCTTGAGCTACATTCGGTTCATGGCGGCTCATGGATTGCATATTCGACCGTCCTCCTCTGGCTGTCTCTCAGCATATTCTAATGCAGATTGGGCTGGCAATCTGGATGACAGACGATCCACGGGGGGTTATGATGTGTTCTTTGGCTCTAATCTGATTGCCTGGAGTGCTCGGAAAAAGGCCACTGTCTCGCCTAGCAGTACTGAAGCTGAGTATAAAGCTATGGCCAATGCCACTTCGGAGATTATCTGGGTACAGTCTTTGCTCCGGGAGTTGGGTATATCCCAACCACAGTCTCCTGTCCTTTGGTGTGATAACATCGGTGCTACATACCTCTCTGCCAATCCGGTATTCCATGCTCGAACGAAACACATTGAAGTTGACTATCACTTTGTGCGTGAACGTGTCTCTCAGAAGCAACTACAGATCAAGTTTATTTCTTCCAAGGATCAACTTGCAGACATCTTCACCAAGCCATTGCCTTTACCACAGTTTGAGGCTTGCAGGCGCAATCTTACCCTTCTAGATTCTTTAGGAAGTGGCTATGATTGAGGGAGGGTGTTAGACTGTATAGCTTCTGTATTTACATGTGTATATTGTAACGTTGTATACCACCTCATTATATATATATGTGATAGGCCACCCCTAGAGAGTTGTGCCGGTTCCCCCAAAACCTATTGTCTTACAAACCGGAACAGCTACCGTGCCCGATCAGCTCACATCAGATGGCCTACTGATTTTTATATCTTGGCCCCCCTTTTTCTGTTATGGAAGAAAGCGGAGCGGGCCAGATAGACTACCCGTGTACTACCTCCGTCCGGGTTTATTAGGCCTAAAAACAACTTCTCTTAGACCAAGGTACATAGTAATTTACTCACATTAATACTTCTATATCACTCCCAATGCACTCTCTCACTTTCATGCAGCCAATAAAAAAGCATGCATGAAGTGTATTAATTTTCCAGCCATGGCACCAATAACAATGGCTTTCAATACAACCAATGAAATGGTTGCATGCATGCACCTTTCCAAAGCGGGGCCTTATAAAAGGGGACATGCTTGTGATGCTATAAGGCCTAATAAACCCGGACGGAGGGAGTACAATCTAGCTTAATTTCCGCCGACCGGCCGTGGATATGGTTTCATGTCTAATCATGCGTGAGGACCTTTAAAATCTTTTTTCCGCATATTCATATTCCCTCCGTCCGAAAATACTTGCCATCAAAATGAACAAAAAGGATGTATCTAAAACTAAAATACATCTAGATGCTTCCCCTTTTATTCATTTTGATGACAAGTATTTCCGGACGAAGGGAGTATAAACTTGTGAGAAATACACAAAACAGACACACACACACGCTCACATATGACCTGTTGGGGAACGTAGTAATTTCAAAAAAAATTCCTACGCACACGCAAGATCATGGTGATGGCATAGCAACGAGAGGGGAGAGTGTTGTCCACGTACCCTCGTAGACCGTAAGCGGAAGCGTTAGCACAACGCGGTTGATGTAGTCGTACTTCTTCACGATCCGACCGATCCAAGCACCGAACGTACGGCACCTCCGACTTCAGCACACGTTCAGCTCGATGATGATCCCCGCGCTCCGATTCAGCAAAGCTTCGGTGATGAGTTCCGTCAGCACGACGGCGTGGTGACGATGATGATGTTCTACCGGCGCAGGGCTTCGCCTAAACTCCGCGACGATATGACCGAGGTGGAATATGGTGCAGGGGGGCACCGCACACGGCTAAGGAACGATCCGTAGATCAACTTGTGTGTTCTAGGGTGCCCCCTGCCCCCGTATATAAAGGAGCCAAGGGGGAGGGGGCGGCCGGCCAAGAAGGGCGCGCCAAGGGGGAGTCCTACTCCCACCGGGAGTAGGACTCCCTTCTTTCCTAGTTGGAGTAGGAGAAGGGGGAAGGAGGAGGAAGAGGGGAAAGAAAGGGGGGCGCCGCCCCCCTCTCCTTGTCCTATTCGGACTAGGGAGGGGAGGGGCGCAGCCCACCTCTTGCCTCCTCTCCTCTTCTCCCTTAGGGCCCATGAAGGCCCAATAACCCCCGGGAGGGTTCCGGTAACCCCTGGTACTCCGGTAAAATGCCGATTTCACCCGGAGATGTTCAAGCATAGGCTTCCAATATATCAATCTTTATGTCTCGACCATTTCGAGACTTCTCGTCATGTCCGCGATCACATCCGGGACTCTGAACAAACTTCGGTACATCAAAACTTATAAACTCATAATAAAATTGTCATCGTAACGTTAAGCGTGCGGACCCTATGGGTTCGAGAACTATGTAGACATGACCTAGAACTATTCTCGGTCAATAACCAATAGCGGAACCTGGATGCCCATATTGGCTCCTACATATTCTGCGAAGATCTTTATCGGTCAAACCGCATAACAACATACGTTGTTCCCTTTGTCATTGGTATGTTACTTGCCCGAGATTCGATCGTCGGTATCCAATACCTAGTTCAATCTCGTTACCGGCAAGTCTCTTTACTCGTTACGTAATGCATCATTCCGTAACCAACTCATTGGTCACATTGCTTGCAAGTCTTATAGTGATGTGCATTACCGAGAGGGCCCAGAGATACCTCTCCGACAATCGGAGTGACAAAACCTAATCTCAAAATACGCCAACCCAACATGTACCTTCGGAGACACCTGTAGTACTCCTTTATAATCACCCAATTACGTTGTGACGTTTGGTAGTACCCAAAGTGTTCCTCCGGTAAACGGGAGTTGCATAATCTCATAGTTACAGGAACATGTATAAGTCATGAATAAAGCAATAGCAATATACTAAACGATCAAGTGCTAGGCTAACGGAATGGGTCATGTCAATCACATCATTCTCCTAATGATGTGATCCCGTTAATCAAATGACAACACATGTCTATGGTTAGGAAACATAACCATCTTTGATTAATGAGCTAGTCAAGTAGAGGCATACTAGTGAATATATGTTTGTCTCTGTATTCGCACATGTATCATGTTTTCGGTTAATACAATTCTAGCATGAATAATAAACATTTATCATGATATAAGGAAATAAATAATAACTTTATTATTGCCTCTAGGGCATATTTCCTTCAGTCTCCCACTTGCACTAGAGTCAATAATCTAGTTCACATCGCCATGTGATTTAATACCAATATTCATATCTGTATATGATTAACACCCATAGTTCACATCTTTATGTGACCAACACCCAAAGGGTTTACTAGAGTCAATATTCTAGTTCACATTGCTATGTGATTAACACCCAAAGAGTACAAAGGTATGATCATGTTTTGCTCGTGAGAGAAGCTTAGTCAACGGTTCTGTCACATTCAGAGCCGCATGTATTTTGCAAATATTCTATGTCTACAATGCTCTGCACGGAGCTACTCTAGCTAATTGCTCCCACTTTCAGTATGTATCCAGATTGAGACTTAGAGTCATCTGGATTGGTGTAAAAGCTTGCATCGATGTAACTCTTTACGACGAACTCTTTTATCACCTCCATAATCGAGAAACATATCCTTATTCTACTAAGGATAATTTTGTCCAATGTCCAGTGATCTACTCCTAGATCACTATTGTACTCCCTTGCCAAACCAGGGCAGAGTATACAATAGGTCTGGTCCAGAGCATGACATACTTTTATAGAACCTATGACTGATGCATAGGGAATGACTTTCATTCTCTTTCTATTTTCTGCCGTGGTCGGGTCTTGAGTCTTACTCAATTTCACACCTTTGCAACACAGGCAAGAACTCTTTCTTTGACTGTTCCATTTTGAACTATTTCAAAATCTTGACAAGGTATGTACTTATTGAAAAACTTATCAAGCGTCTTGATCTATCTCAATAGATCTTGATGCTCAATATGTAAGTAGCTTCACCGAGGTCTTTCTTTGAAAAACTTTTTATTCAAGTATCCTTTTATGCTATCCAGAAATTATATATCATTTCCAATCAACAATATGTCTTGCACATATAATATCAGAAATGCTACAGAGCTCCCACTCACTTTCTTGTAAATACAGGCCTTTCCAAAAGTCTGTATAAAACCATATGCTTTGATCAACTCATCAAAACATATATTCCAACTCCGAGATGCTTGCACCAGTCCATTGATGGATCGCTGGAGCTTGCACATTTTGTTAGCACCTTTAGGATCGACAAAACCATCTGGTTGCATCATATACAACTCTTCTTTAATAAATCCATTAAAGAATGCAATTTTTACATCCATTTGCCAGATTTCATAAAATGTGGCAATTGCTAACATGATTCGGACAAACTTAAGCTTCGATACGAGTGAGAAAATCTCATCGTATTCAACACCTTGAACTTCTCAAAAACCTTTCGCAACAAGTCGAGCTTAGTAGATAGTAACACTACTATCAGTGCCCGTCTTCCTCTTGAAGATCCATTTATTTAACATGGCTTTCTGATCATCGAGCAAGTCAATCAAAGTCCATACTTTGTTCTCATACATGGATCATATCTCAGATTTTATGGCCTCAAGCCATTTCGCGGAATTTGGGCTCGTCATCGCTTCCTCATAGTTCGTAGGTTCATCATGGTCTAGTAACATGACTTCCAGAACAGGATTACCATACCACTCTGGTGCGGATCTTACTTTGGAAGACCTACGAGGTTTGATAGCAACTTGATCTGAAGTTTCATGATCATCATCATTAACTTCCTTACTAATTGGTGTAGGAATCACTGGAACTAATTTCTGTGATGAACTACTTTCCAATAAGGGAGAAGGTACAATTACCTCATCAAGTTCTACTTTCCTCCCACTCACTTCTTTCGAGAGAAACTCCTTCTCTAGAAAGGATCCGAATTTAGCAACGAAAATCTTGCCCTCAGATCTGTGATAGAAGGTGTACCCAACAGTTACCTTTGGGTATTCTATGAAGACGCACTTCTCCGATTTGGGTTCGAGCTTATCAGGTTGAAATTTTTTCACATAAGCATCGCAGCCCAAAACTTTAAGAAACGAGAACTTTGGTTTCTTGCCAAACCACCGTTCATAAGGCGTCGTCTCAACGGATTTTGATGGTGCCCTTTTTTACAGTGAATGCAACTGTCTCTAATGCATAACCCCAAAACGATAGTGGTAAATTGGTAAGAGACATCATAGATCGCACCATATCTAGTAAAGTGCGGTTACGACGTTCGGACACATCATAATGTTGTAGTGTTCCAGGTGGCATGAGTTTGTGAAACTATTCCACATTGTTTTAATTGAAGACCAAACTCATAACTCAAATATTCGTCTCCATGATCAGATCATAGAAACTTTATTTTCTTGTTACGATGATTTTCCACTTCACTCTGAAATTCTTTGAACTTTTCAAATGTTTCAGACTTATGTTTCATCAAGTAGATATACTCATATCTGCTCAATTCATCTTGTGAAGATCAGAAAATAACGATACGTGCCACGAGCATCAACACTCATTGGACCATATACATCGGTATGTATTATTTCCAATAAGTCAGTAGCTCGTTCCATTGTTCCGGAGAACGGAGTTTTAGTCATCTTGCCCAAAAGGCACGGTTCGTAAGCATCAAATGATTCATAACCAAGTGATTCCAAAAATCCATCTTTATGGAGTTTCTTCATGCGCTTTACACCGATATGACCCAAACGGCAGTGCCACAAATAAGTTGCACTATCATTATTAACTTTGCATCTTTTGGCATCAATATTATGAATATGTGTATCACTACGATCGAGATCCAACAAACTATTTTCATTGGGTGTATAACCATCAAAGGTTTTATTCATTTAAACAGAACAACAGTTATTCTCTGATTTTAACTGAATAATCGTATTGCAATAAACATGATCAAATCATATTCATGCTCAACGCAAACGCCAAATAACATTTATTTAGGTTTAACACTAATCCCGAAAGTATAGGGAGTGTGCGATGATGATCATATCAATCTTGGAACCACTTCCAACACACATCGTCACTTCACCCTCAACTAGTTTCTGTTTATTCTGTAACTCCTGTTTCGAGTTACTACTCTTAGCAACCGAACAAGTATCAAATACTCAGGGGTTACTATAAACACTAGTAAGGTACACATCAATAACCTATATATCAAATATACCCTTGTTCAGTTTGCCATCCTTCTTATCCACCAAATATTCAGGGTATTTCCGTTTCCAGAGACCATTTCCTTTGCAGTGTAAGCACTCAGTTTCAGGCTTTGGTTCAGCTTTGGACTTCTTCGTGGGAGTGACAACTTGCTTGTCATTCTAGTTGAAGTTCCCTTTCTTTCCATTTGCCCTTTACTTGAAACTAGTGATCTTGTCAACCATCAACACTTGATGCTCTTTCTTGATTTCTGCCTTTGTCGATTTCAACATCACGAAGAGCTCGGGAATCGTTTTCGTCATCCCTTGCATACTATAGTTCATCACAAAGTTCTACTAACTTGGTGATGGTGACTAGAGAACTCTGTCAATCACTATCTTATCTGGAAGATTAACTCACACTTGATTCAAGCGATTGTAGTACCCAGACAATCTGAGCACATGCTCACTAGTTGAGCGATTCTCCTCCATCTTTTAGCCATAGAACTTGTTGGAGACTTCATATCTCTCAAGTCGGGTATTTGCTTGAAATATTAACTTCAACTCCTGGAACATCTCATATGGTCCATGACATTCAAAACATCTTTGAAGTCCCAATTCTAAGCCGTTAAGCATGGTGCACTAAACTATCAAGTAGTCATCATATTGAGCTAGCCAAACGTTCATAACGTCTGCATCTGCTCCTGCAATAGGTCTGTCACCTAGCGGTGCATTAAGGACATAATTCTTCTGTGCAGCAATGAGGATAAACCTCAGATCACGGATCCAATCCGCATCATTGCTACTACCATCTTTCAACTTAGTTTTCTCTAGGAACACATATAAAACATAGGGAAGCAACAATGCGAGCTATTGATCTACAACATAATTTGCAAAATACTACCAGGACTAAGTTCATGATAAATTAAAGTTCAATTAATCATATTACTTAAGAACTCCCAATTAGACAGACATCTCTCTAGTCATCTAAGTGATCACGTGATCCAAATCAACTAAACCATGTCCAATCATCACGTGAGATGGAGTAGTTTTCAATGGTGAACATCACTATGTTGATCATATCTACTATATGATTCACGCTCGACCTTTCGGTCTCCGTGTTCCGAGGCCATATCTGTATATGCTAGGCTCGTCAAGTTTAACCTGAGTATTCCGCGTGTGCAACTGTTTTGCACCCGTTGTATTTGAACGTAGAGCCTATCACACCCGATCATCACGTGGTGTCTCAGCACGAAGAACTTTCGGAATGGTGCATACTCAGGGAGAACACTTCTTGATAATTTAGTGAGAGATCATCTTAAAATGCTACCGTCAATCAAAGCAAGATAAGATGCATAAAGGATAAACATCACATGCAATCAATATAAGTGATATGATATGGCCATCATCATCTTGTGCTTGTGATCTCCATCTTCGAAGCACCGTCGTGATCACCATCGTCACCGGCGCGACACCTTGATCTCCATCGTAGCATCGTTGTTGTTACGCCATCTATTAATTCTACGACTATCTCTACCGCTTAGTGATAAAGTAAAGCAATTACATGGCGTTTGCATTTCATACAATAAAGCGACAACCATATGGCTCCAGCCAGTTGCCGATAACTTCGGTTACAAAACATGATCATCTCATACAATAAAATATAGCATCACGTCTTGACCATATCACATCACAACATGCCCTGCAAAAACAAGTTAGACGTCCTCTACGTTGTTGTTGCAAATTTTACGTGGCTGTTACGGGCTTAGCAAGAACCATTCTTACCTACGCATCAAAACCACAACGATAGTTCGTCAAGTTAGTGCTGTTTTAACCTTCGCAAGGACCGGGCGTAGCCACACTTGATTCAGCTAAAATGAGAGAGACAGACACCCACCAGCCACCTTTAAGCACAAGTGTTCATAACGGTGAAACCAGTCTCGTGTAAGTGTACGCGTAATGTCGGTCCGGGCCGCTTCATCTCATAATACCGCCGAACCAAAGTATGACATGCTGGTAAGCAGTATGACTTGTATCACCCACAACTCACTTGTGTTCTACTCGTGCATATAACATCAACGCATAAAACCTAGGCTCGGATGCCACTGTTGGGGAATGTAGTAATTTCAAAAAAAAATCCTACGCACACGCAAGATCATGGTGATGGCATAGCAACGAGAGGGGAGAGTGTTGTCCACGTACCCTCGTAGACCGTAAGCGGAAGCGTTAGCACAACGCGGTTGATGTAGTCGTACGTCTTCATGATCTGACCGATCCAAGCACCGAACGTACGACACCTCCGAGTTCAGCACACGTTCAGCTCGATGACGATCCCCGGGCTCCGATCCAGCAAAGCTTCGGGGATGAGTTCCGTCAGCACGACGGCGTGGTGACGATGACGATGTTCTACCGGCGCAGGGCTTCGCCTAAACTCCGCGACAATATGACCGAGGTGGAATATGGTGGACGGGGGCACCGCACACGGCTAAGGAACGATCCGTAGATCAACTTGTGTGTTCTAGGGTGCCCCCTGCCCCTGTATATAAAGGATCCAAGGGGGAGGGGGCGGCCGGCCAAGGAGGGCGCGCCAAGGGGGAGTCCTACTCCCACCGGGAGTAGGACTCCCTTCTTTCCTCGTTGGAGTAGGAGAAGGGGGAAGGAGGAGGAAGAGGGGAAGGAAAGGGGGGGCGCCGCCCCCCTCTCCTTGTCCTATTCGGACTAGGGAGGGGAGGGGGCGCAGCCCACCTCTTGCTTCCTCTCCTCTTGTCCCTTAGGGCCCATGAAGGCCCAATAACCCCCGGGAGGGTTCCGGTAACCCCCCGGTACTCCGGTAAAATGCCGATTTCACCCGGAACACTTCCGATGTCCAAACATAGGCTTCCAATATATCAATCTTTATGTCTCGACCATTTCGAGACTCCTCGTCATGTCCGTGATCACATCCGAGACTCTGAACAAACTTCGGTACATCAAAACTTATAAACTCATAATAAAACTGTCATCGTAACGTTAAGCGTGAGGACCCTACGGGTTCGAGAACTATGTAGACATGACCTAGAACTATTCTCGGTCAATAACCAAAAGCGGAACCTGGATGCCCATATTGGCTCCTACATATTCTGCGAAGATCTTTATCGGTCAAACCGCATAACAACATACGTTGTTCCCTTTGTCATCGGTATGTTACTTGCCCGAGATTCGATCGTCGGTATCCAATACCTAGTTCAATCTCGTTACTGGTAAGTCTCTTTACTCGTTACGTAATGCATCATTCCGTAACCAACTCATTGGTTACATTGCTTGCAAGTCTTATAGTGATGTGCATTACCGAGAGGGCCCAGAGATACCTCTCCGACAATCGGAGTGACAAAACCTAATCTCGAAATACGCCAACCCAACATGTACCAACGGAGACACCTGTAGTACTCCTTTATAATCACCCAGTTACGTTGTAACATTTGGTAGTACCCAAAGTGTTCCTCCGGTAAACGGGAGTTGCATAATCTCATAGTTACAGGAACATGTATAAGTCATGAAGAAAGCAATAGCAATATACTAAACGATCAAGTGCTAGGCTAACGGAATGGGTCATGTCAATCACATCATTCTCCTAATGATGTGATCCCATTAATCAAATGACCACACATGTCTATGGTTAGGAAACATAACCATCTTTGATTAATGAGCTAGTCAAGTAGAGGCATACTAGTGACTATATGTTTGTCTATGTATTCACACATGTATCATGTTTCCGGTTAATACAATTCTAGCATGAATAATAAACATTTATCATGATATAAGGAAATAAATAATAACTTTATTATTGCCTCTAGGGCATATTTCCTTCATGACCTTCATGCGATATACGGGTTGTCAAACCTAAAGGCTTGATCTCTAGTGAGACGGGGTAAGACCGAGAGTGGCATTTTGGCACATGCGAGCGCGTGCTTCTGATTTTTAAAATGTGTTTCAAACATATTTGAAATTGTAAATAAAAAATTCAAACAAAAATTTGGCGCGTACATCTTGATATTGTACATGCTCACAAAGTCGTTTCGTGAAAAACCGGCAATTTATGTGTCGCATGTGAAAAAGACAAAATCCGGTGTTCAAAAATGTTTTTCACAAGACATCCTTTTGTCTTTTTACACAAACCATAAAAAATGTAATTCTTCTCCGAAACTTGATGCGCACACATATAATGTCGAGATGTATGCGCTAAATTTTTGTTTGAAATATTTTTTCGCACGCAGGAGCGTGCGCTCCCTGGAGTACCAACGGATTTCCGAGGTAAGACTACCCTTCTAACCATTAAACTACAGGTGTTGGTTCCCATATGACTGTAGAGTTCGTGCTTATAATATGATACATATTCTTAGGTGATTGCGTGCATATATACAATTCTTTCCGATTTTGAGGAAATAATAATGAATAGTATATGGCACCATGTGCTTTATACATTCTCTGGTTCATTGTGGAACAAATAATAGCGAGAATCAGCCTAGTTTTTCTTTTCTTTCTTATAAAAGAGGAACAGGCTGGCTTAGTGCATGCGGGTCTGGGATTCGACCTGAAATGCAATCCGAACATATGGGTGAAGCATTTCGTTGATGCCGCAATTATTGCAAGAATCTCGTTGATATGTTTCGAAAGAGGTAGATCTTGTTAGTCCTTTTCGTCCAAAGCATGTGCCGTACGTGTCAAATCAGGCTAAGCCTGGGCCGACCCAATTTCGATGTAGCGTGATCCCATGTGATACGCGTATGTAATCAGAAATCATCCTATCCTGGCCTGCTTTCTCACAAGTGAAGCAACATCATACGATCTATGACTGTTATTCCCTGTACCCTTAACCAGCACGGAGAAGCTAGGTTTGGCAACGACGGGTGCTCGTGCATGGAAGGCACGTAGACCTTGACGTGCGTCAGCGTCAACAAGCCACCGGCCAGTGCGGGCGTGCACACGTAGCGGAACCAGAAGTTTCGAAGGTGTGGTCATTGGGTTGGCCGTTGCATTACCCTCGGTCCCGGCAAGAGCCGGACGCAGCAGCACGCGTCGGAACTCAGGAGTGGTCGGCGAGGCAGTTATTATTCCGTCCTAGTCAGCTCCGACTGTGCTAGCTTGCTACACGCGCCGAAAGAGATGTGACGTCGCGTACGTGCATCACTTTGCATGGCCGGCAACCAGTGAGCTTCATGCACGTAGCCACGTACCCTACCCTAGCGACCACCATATTTTCTTCGGTCGTATCGTATCGTATCGTATAATAATCCATGACCTCTCGTTCCCTTGTAGTACGTGGAAACGTGGATAGATCGAGTCGGTAACTCGGTATGGCACGCACGTTAGTCCATGGATCGGATTGCGACGATATATCGAGTGGCTGCATGTGCTAGCATAATCCGTGGCGTCTCTCCAACCACGTACGTATACTAGCATATACCTGCATGCGGCCACCTAGGTACTGCTGCATGCAATAATGGCAGTCTGGCACGCGCGCATACTCTTTCTTTCTCCTACGTATACGTACGTGGCACGCACCTATGATTGGCCACGTCAGGGGATTCGATGCATGCAGCATGCATGCATACTTTTGTTGGGTGGTGCAAAAACTTTGACACTACGCAGCGGTTAATTTGGAAATGTCCGGCTGCAATTTTTTGAAGGACAAAGATTTTCTTAGTAACTTTACCGGACAGAGATAATTGGCCGGCGATTGATCGCGGGCAGGGCAACCCATGCTAACGTAGATATCGACCTCATAATTCACCAGTTCATTCTTTTTTACAGCCATAACTTCCTTGGTTGGTCTCTTTGGGAAGAAATATTTTAGGAGATGGTCGAGTACTTTCAACGACGACCGGGCTGTCAAAGCTGGCCGAGGCGTAACGGGCACCTAGTTTATTTACTGTACGCCTGTAAGATGCCGGCCACTGCCAGCCATGGGCTGTTGAAAGAAGTCTGTACTTTCTACGAGTGCACGTACGCGGACGGAAACTACCATATGTCGATCGGTCTGAGCCTAATCCCGACCACACGTCCGTACCCGCTAATTAACTACGCCCGTGCAGTATAATAATCCTATATAATAGACGAATGCATGTACATGGACGAGCTAATTAAACAATGGTTTTCGAACAATATGTATAGTTTCTCCGTGTTGAACAACGAAAGCGACAAGATTAAAATCAGATGGATCGCCAGCTTGCTCTGTCTTTCGGTTATACAGTCCTACTTTTGTTCAAAACCGCGATACTTAATTTAGGTTGAAGAGAGTAGTGCATTTTTAATCAGACCCGACGACACAGATCTACGGCGTAACGAAGACACGGCAAGGCGCCGGGAAATTAAGCATCCATCGTGGTTCTTATCACGAGGATTACGGCCGAGCGTGTGTGGATTAGCAGGCAGATTGTTTGGCGGGGAACAGAATTGAGCGAGCTAGCAACAGGTCGCCATGTAAATTCAGATCAAATTTCCACATGCATCCGTCAGCTAGGGAGGTCCGCCTCCCCTTCTGCGGGTATCTTTTTTTTTCTCGAATATGCACGAGTGTGCATATCATATATTAAAAAAGAAGGGCAAAGCATGCCTCCACAGTTACATTACACGCTTGTACGGCCTAACAACCCGTACCCACTCCACTTAAACACACACAAGCCTACTCCTCCCTACACCTCCACCGATGTAACCCACCTAGGAACCCCTCTAGCTTCCCTTTGAACAGACCCCGCAGATGACCAAATCTCGCACTCAGATTTTACCCGGTCCATGATCTTCTCCACCGACGGTCACTGGCGGACCTCCCCGGTGGGCAGGGTATGGCGCCTGCCATACCTTAATTTTGAGCAAAAAAAATTTTATACGTATGCATCGATACAGAGGATGCGCTGTCCATCGATCGCTAATAGAAAAGGTTGCATCATCGTTCACTCGTTCTTATGGGCCAACACGGCCAATGGCCTTATGGGTTTGGACAGTCACCCACCCACAACAAAACAACGAGTCACGGCTGGCCTGGCCAGGTTCAAGCGTAGGCTTTTCTCTCCTCTCGACCACTACCCGACCTCTCGACACGACGCTACGCGGCAACCCTAGCGAGCGGCGGCGGCTGGCCAGGTCGCCACGAGCCCAGGAGGCAGGAGCAGCGGTGGCGGCGACTGGCCAGGGCGGCGGCACCGTGGGGCCTAGGCGCCTGGCGGCGGCATCAGCGGTCCGGTAGTCCGGCCACTTCTGACTCCGGTGCAGTTCCGGCCAGATTGCAAGATGACGGAAAAGAAAGGGAAGGGAATAAAGGAAAGGGGAGGAGATAATTTCTGAATTTTTATAGCAAATTTAACAATAGTTGTAGCTTGAAGCAGATTGTAGATTTGTAGTGACCGAATGGATGATATTTTAATAGTAGCTTAAAGCAGATTTGTAGCAAAATTTAACAGCAGCTTGAAGCCTTAAATTTAATGCGAATAAGTTTGCTAGACTCACAGAGATTTATCATGAGGATTTCTCAGATTATGAACGTGGCCATATAGTTGATAACCTAGAGCTATTCATTATCCATATGGGAAGAATTGAAGACTTTAGAGCTTGTCATGATATTGCAAGCCTAGCTAAAAAGATGGTTGAACTTGAAAGGCATGTTATCTTTCCCGTTGTTTATCGCCTCATTGAGTTTGCATTGCTACTACCGGTAGCGACGGCAACCATTGAAAGAGCCTTCTCATCAATGAAAATCATCAAGACTGAGTTGCGCAGCAAGATGTCTGATGGCTGGCTTAACGACTTGATGGTGTGTTACATTGGGCGAGTGATCTTTAAAAGTATTGATCTTGGTAAAATTAAGGAAGATTTTCAGAAGGAGGGTAGGGCACTGCCATTGCCTGGGTCTTCTAGACGCCATTAAAAGCTTCATTGACGGTATGTTTTAGGTTATTTTCCTATTGAAACATGTCGACATATTCATTGTATTTGGTTATTAGTTTGTAGTGAGCATTGTTAGTGTGTATTGACTCCTTTGATTCACATAAAAAAAATTCTAGTGAGACTTCGCCCCACCTTATTTATTTTTCGTGGTCCGCCTCTGCCGACGGTGACGCACCATCAAAAACAATTGCATTCCGATGCTTCCAAAGCTCCCACAGGACCATCAACAGCATAGTATGTATGTCCTTGGAACCGAGGTAGTTGTCTCCTCTCTTGCCACATAACCACTCCCCTAACTCATCCTCTTGGTTTGGCCCCCATCCATGTTTACCCATAGCCTCTCCAACCGCTGCCCACACTAATCTGGCGAAAACGCATGTGAGCAGCACGTGGTTTAACGTCTCTGGCTCCTGATTGCACAGCGGGCAAGCAGATTGGTGCGGAAGCCCTCTCCTTGCCAGTCTATCTGAGGTCCAACACCTGTTCTTCAAGGCCAACCACGCAAAGAAACGACATTGCGATGGTGCCCGGCATTTCCAAAGTCAGCTTTGCCGTGGGAACCACTTCCCGACCCCAAAACCTACCTACATACGCTGAACGTACCGAGAACTTCCCACTCGCATCCCATGACCATGTGAACTCATCTTGCACTGCAGGCATTGGTTCCCACTCAGCGACCCTCGGCCACAGCTGGAGGAACTGATGCAATGCTGCGGCATCTAACTCTGGGCCGATGTCCAAAGCCCACTGCCCATTGGACGCCACATGCCCAACCCTGCAATCCTGCCTAACTCTCTTCGGAATCCTGTTGTACAAGTCTGGCGCCACCTCCTTAATCTTCACTCCATCTAGCCACCTATCTTCCCAGAACAGGGTGGATTCTCCATTCCTCGCACTGACCCTCAAAGCAGCCTGACATATCTACACGGACTCAGCAGGCACCTGTATTTTGAACTCACTCCACGGCCGACTCCCATCCGCACGAGCTAGCCAAGTCCATCGCGCCTGCATCGCCAGATTCAACCAACGTAAGTTGGGAATGCCAAGCCCACCCGCCCACTTGGGCGCACACACTGTCTCCCAAGCGACGGCACAATTGCCGCCATTGGCCTTCTCCTTGTTGCACCATAAGAATCCTCTACACACTTTATTCATCGCCGCGATCGTCTTCATTGGGAGCTCTAGCGCCATCATCGCGTGTATCGGCATGGCACAACACTGACAAGACAAGTGTCAGTCTTCCACTCTTTGGCATAAGTGCGGCCTTCCACTTAGGCAATTGGTTCGCCATGTTGTCCACCAGGTACTGAAGCTGCGCAGCCGACTGTTTCCTTAGAGCCAGAGGCAAACCAAGGTACTTGATCGGGAAGGACCCAATCGGGCATCCCATCTCATCCGCGGCCAAGTCAATCTCCTCCTCCGTGCATCTAATCGGCACGGCCGCAGATTTTGACATGTTGATGTGTAGCCCAGAGGCCTCTCCAAACAAGGCTAGGATAGCCCTACAAGCTTCCAAATCCACCGTTCTCGGTTTAACGAACAAAACCACATCATCCGCATAGATCGACAGTCTTTGCTTCATACCTCTCGAAGCCAATGGTTCTAGCACTCCTCGGTCCACAGCTACCTCAAACATCCGATGTAGTGGCTCCATGGTGAGAATGAACAACATAGGTGAGAGGGAATCACCTTGTCTCATGCATTTGCAGTTGTAGATAGTTTCCCCGGGTTCTCCATTCACCATCACTTTGGTAGTCGACGTGGCTAAGATCCCACAAATCCACGCTCTCCACTTCGGGCCAAATCCAAGATGTTGCATCACTTCTAGCAGGAACGGCCATTGCACCGAGTCAAAAGCCTTGGAGGTATCCAACTTGAGCAAAACCGCAGAACTCCGCAAGGCATGTAACCGTCGTGCCATACATTGCACCAACATGAAGTTATCATGCAAAGATCTCCCCTTCACGAACGCGCTTTGATGGATCCCCACCAGGTGTGGAAGCTCCACCGCAAGCCTAGTTGATAGAACCTTCTCGAAGATTTTGATAACTCCATGCACTAGATTTATAGGCCTGAAATCTCCCACCTCCAACGCACCTTCCTTCTTCGGCAGAAGAGACACAAGAGATTTGTTGATAGCCACCATTCCCCTCACATCCTCACGGAACATGCAGTCCATGGCTTTCATGAAATCCGCCTTGATAATGTGCCAACAGACGGCATAGAACCTCCCAGTAAAGCCATCCGGACCTAGTGCCTTGTCCATGGGCATGGCCTTGACCACGCACTCTACTTCTTCCGCCAGGAAAGGCACCTCTAAGTGAAATAAGTCTCGTCGAGGAAGATCCAACTCATCCAGCATAAGAGTGTGCACCCGCTGTTCACAACTTACAAAAGCATGCCCATAGTATGCATCCACTACCGAGGCAACCTCCTCCTGGCCCGTATACAACTTGCCATTGTATCTAACCGATCGCATCATGTTTTTCCGCTGCCTATGACTGGCCTGCTGATGAAACAACCGTGTATTTCCATCCCCTTCCTTTAGATGCAACAGTCTTGACCGTTGTCTTGCAATCGACCGTTCCTTCTCAGCTTCCTTTCCATGGCCGAGAGAGCCCTAGATTCCATTGCCACATCCAACCTTAAGATCACCTCCATGGCAATAGCGATCTGCAACTTAACATTGCCAATCCAACGGTCACTCCAACTTTGAGGAGCTTTTGCCGTGGCCCGCAGCTTGTTGTGCAGCGTGACATAATCATTAGACGCTGCCGGAGTTGATTCCCACGCCCTCTGCACAGTCTCCATAAACCCTGGCGCCTTCACCCAAAAAGCTTCAAACTTGAAGCGCTTATGCAACCCAATCTCTATGTTCATATCCAACATTAGTGGGCAATGATCCGAGATCGCCATCCCAAGAGCCGATAAGAAACAAGCCGGAAACGTGGCATCCCACTCATTAGAAACAAAGACGTGATCAATCTTCTCCATGGTTGCGTGCTGCCTCTCATTGGACCATGTGTACCGTCGCCCATTTAGGTACAACTCCTTCATCTCCAGCCTATTCAGCCTTGACCAAAATCTTGCCAACATCCTTCTATTAATGAGGTCATTGCTCTTATCCTCCTGCTTCGCAATTAAGTTGAAGTCCCCGGCTATCAGCCATGGCCCTGCATGTAGTTCCCTGATGTCCGCGAGCTCCTGTAGAAATTCCACTTTGGCCCCATCATCTTGAGGACCATACACACAAGTCATCCACCACTCCGCAGCACCCGGCGACTTCACTAATGCCGTGAGCGAGTTATTTTGGTAGTGCGGATTTGATACCCTGGTTACGGCCACGTCCCAGGCCAGTAGAATTCCACCTCGCGTTCCCACCGCCGGCACGTAGTAGAAGTTGCAAAATTTATTCCCAAGACATTGTTGTACAACTGGTACAGTTATCTCCTGTAGCTTGGTCTCCTGAATGCATATGATGCCAGGATTCGCTGCAAAAACTACTTGATGCACGGCACTCCTATGTGCGGGGGCATTCAGCCCTCTCACATTCCACACGAGCACTTTCATGGGCAGCAAACACATCGCGACATCCTACATGACCACCCGAACCCTCCACATAGGCCGCCGTGGCCTCCACATGAGATACCTCCAGAGCTGGCGCCGCCGGCGACTCCCGTCCAAAGAGAGCCAGCACAGCCGCAATATGCACATCCGACAACGGGCGAGAGAACAACTCCAGGTACATGCCGAGTGCCTCGTCTGATATTGCTTCCCCCTCATTGGCCAATCAAAGCCTCCGAATGAGCACCTGCTGCGGTTTAGATGCTCCATGCCTTGCAATCCTTGCGCTCCTCCTAGGGGTGACATCCAGTTGCCTCTTCTTCCAAGGCTTCCGTGACTGCACCTCCACCGTACGTGACTCCGGCCTCGTCAATATGGGTGCCAAGGCTTGCACATACTCTCACACATGCGCACCACCTCTCCATGTCCATCCCTCTCCTGACTAACCGCCACGGGCGTGCAAGGCAGAACGCCCCCTGCATGTGGCTCGTCGTACCCAGACAGACTGACCTGGAACGTCTCCCAATCATGCACCTGACCCACATGCACCTGCCAATCCTCCCTGTCCGGCGGGCCCGACTCCTCCCTTGAAAAGGCACCCTCCAGCGCAGCAGAAACCTCTACCGTCGAACTCCTCTCCCCGGCTACGTGCATGAAAATGGTCCCATCCATGCACGGCTCGCAATCCCCATCCGCCACCTGTCGCTCCTCCACCAACTGCCTGGCCTCAGCCTCGTCCTGTCCCAACAGGCAATTATTGTTGTTGGATCCCCGCGCGGCCTCTGCCTCAACTTGCCGCTGCGTATCATCCTTGGATCCCGCACCCACTGCGCCATCCTCCACTGGGCCCGGTAGCGCACCGGACCCCAGCCCTGACCCAATCTGTAGCTCCACCGAGCCGATCACAATGCTCCAATCATTGCGCGCCCACAACGAACACATCAAGCCTCGAACCCAACTGCTCCAGCGTGGGCCCCGACCGCCAGCGGGGAAGAGTGACCGATGGTGGCGATCCCAAAGCGGAGCCAGACTGCACCAAGCCCCTGTCCAGAATCGCACAACGACACCGGTTGGGCAGCACTAGAACCATCCATCGGCCCGACCCGCATCCCGCCAGCCAGCTAGAATCCCAACGTTCGTCCGACAGCCTCGCCAGTCAAGCTCAGACCGCCAGCAGGTTCCACAGTCCCACTTGCCTGCCTTATCTGCACGTCATGCCCACTTTGATGACGCAACCCAGCTTTATTTTGAACGCCTTGTTGACCCGCAGCCGGAGACGGCTCCGCCGAGGACCTCGTCGACGGCGGCGCCCCGTCCTGCCCAACATCACCTCCACCATGGCCTGGACGCCCACGGCCGTCCGCCGCACCTTCCCGACGCCGAGCCGGCGGGCTCGATGGCGGCGACAGCTCGGGATCGTCATCCTCATCCACCACCGGCTCAGCTAACTTGACGATGCAAATATTGTACCACAGCATGGCCGCCCTCGCCGCACGCGGGCAGAGCCTGCCCCGTCGCAGCTCCGGGATGCACACTGGCCGGTCCGTCCGCAGCCAGACCTTGTAGCTCGACATGTCATGCCGCCTCGCCCTCCGCAGGTATCAGATTTTATTTTTACATTTTGTTCCTGTAAATTCTTCTAGAAAGTTCTAGTATATACAATATTTACATACCCTCGTAAGCGTCAACACAATAGTGCTGTATACTCGCATATGTAACCAACTACTCCCTCCGTTCCTAAATATTTGTCTTTTTAGAGATTTCAAATGGACTACCACATATGAATGTATATAGACATATTTTAGAGTGTACATTCACCCATTTTGCTCCGTATGTAGTCACTTCTTGAAATCTCTTGAAGGACAAATATTAGGAACGGAGGGAGTAGATAGCACATGCCACACTAACTAGGTTTTTGGAAGTTCCCTCAAAAAAAGAAAAACTAGGTTTTCGGAAGTAATGAATTTCAGACAAAAAGATACTCTTCTTTGTTTTTTGCTAAAAACGGGGAACAAAGGCAAAGAAGTTTCAATTCATTATTATAAAATAACACTTCCGCTTCGGTAGACCCCATAAAACACATCAGCGGCTGTAATTATACTATCCCCCTTCATAAGAATGGGCATGATGGTCTTTTTTAAAAGTACGCCCATTCAAAGCAGGTCGTCAAAATCCTGGAAAAAGGAGATACTACGCACAAGTAATCGAACTCTACACGGGACCTCCTATTGGTCGCCTTCAGCGCCGTGCAAGGGATCTAGCGCCTACAGACCAGCCAACTACTTATGAATAATAACAGTGCAAAGTTTTTAAAGAATAGAAACGCAGACGCGAAATTTCTTGCACATTACACTGTAGCGTTTATATTTTCTAATTATTTGAAAACATGTCACATATTATAGATGAAGTTCATGAGCATGCAAAAAAAGTTCACCAAATTGAGAAAGTCCAGGTATTAAAAAAAGTTCATGAATTCAAAAGAAGTTCATCGATTTTCAAAATAGTTCAACGAGTTTGAAAAACTTCATTGAATTTGGAAAAGTTCATTGATTTTGAAAAAAGTTCATCTATTTTGAAAAAAGAACATCAATTTTCAAAAAAGTTCATAGATTTTGAAAAAAGTTCATTGAATTTGAAAAAAAGTTCACTGTTTTTGAAATTCATGAACTTTTTTCAAACCGATGAACTTTTTCAGTTTTTTATTGAAAAAAAGTTCACTGGATTTGAAAAAAATTCACAAATTTCAAAGAGAAATTCATCTGATTTGAAAATAGTTCATGGGATTCGAGAAAAAGTTCATCACATATGAAAAAAGTTCATCATAATTGGAAAAAGTTCATCGAATCGGAGAAAAGTTCATCGAATTTGAGAAAAGTTCATCATAATTATAAAAAGTTCATCGAATCCGAAAAAAAGTTCATCAATTTTGAAAAAAGTTCAGCGGATTTGAAAAAAAGTTCACTGATTTGAAAACAGTTCATCAGAAAAATGAATAAAAAAGTTAATGGATTTTAAAAACTACACAAATATTTGAAAAAAGTTCATCTAATTTCAAAATTAAGTTCATTGATTTGACGAAAAAGTTGATGTATGTGCCAGATAATTTATTGTCTCAGGAAGAAGAAAAATAGAAAACAAAAGTCAAAACGAAATAAAATAAAAAAAACAAGAAGAAACGGAACGGAAAGAACAAGGGAAAGAAAAGGTTCCAGCTAACCACATCGGAGTGATTGGCGGGGTGGTTGCACTAGTATGTATTAAAGAGGGAGGTTGCTGGTTCGAATCTCTGCGAGCGCACTCTTTTTTCGCATGTTACAAACACAGAAGAAAAAACTCCTATATGGGCTGGCCCAACGCGGAGCGCTGCAGGCGCCCGTTTGCAAAATACACATTAACAGGCGCCTGCAGCGTCAAATAGGATATGCCGGGATGCTGCAGGCGCCCGTTTGCAAAATACACATTAACGGGCGCCTGCAGTGCCAAATAGGATATGCCACTCTACACGTTGTCCTCCAACTACGCATCTTTGCCACTCTATTACGCAGCCTGTTTGTGACAAATTTAGCACAAACTATAGAAGAAATACCAGGCCGATGCGCAAGACCGGTCCATCAGCCCATCAATCTGGACATCTCAAGAAAAAGGTTTGCTGCATAATAAAGCTTGTAAAAAACTTGGCGACCAGCTAGACAATAGTTTATGGTTAGAGGAAGGGAAATAACCTTTATGACTTCAACCTTCTACTCCCTCCGTTCGGTAATAGATGACCCCGTCGTATTTTTTGCGAAACAGTCCTTATATTTTTTCCGACCAATCCCGCGGTCCTCCGCTCCCGACATAGAACTCCGTCGCTCACCATTCTTGCTCGCCCGCTCGCCGTCATGGCTCTCCGATGCCGCCCCCCACCGCCTTCCTCCCTCCCCCGCCCCACGCCGCCTTCCTCCCCCGAACCACGCTGCGATGCTGCCGGCTCGTCCCCCTCCTCGTTCCCCACCGTCTCAAGCTTCAATTTTTGCCACATCGCCGGTGGTTGATCTGCCGGCAGAATTGCGGGCGGCGGCCTGGAGCGGCAGTACGCAAGCTCTGACTCCATACCGAGCCAGCCGGCACACCCGCCAAGGAGCTTCGCCAGCCGCTGCCCTAGCGCCCGCGGCCGTCAATGCGTGGTCGGGCGCCGCGTCGATGTTGCCGCTGCTCGGCGCCGCCGTCGCCGACTCGTGGCTCGGCCGGTACCGCACCATCGTCGCCTCCTTCGTTATCTACATCACGGTCAGCCTAGCCACCTCTCACCTCTGGAATCCCTTTCTCCATTCTCAAGTATACTGTTCAGTTAACCTCTCTGTAGTCTGTAGGCGCCATAAGATTGGATCAAAGCATTAGTCTTTTTTGTCCTGCACAAATCCCGCTTGCCAGTAGTCATTGGATCAAAGCATTAGTCATTTCTCTGTAGTCTGTACTCCCATCTGCCACTTGCGTGCGACTTGAGATCGCACAAATCCCGCACAGATGGCGCACAGATTTGGGCACTAGGCTGCATCTTCAGAAACATGCAGCTATTCTTTGCCGTATCTTGGTCCAGTCCTCTGTTTCTGCTAGATTTTTTGTTCTCCACTTGTGTGTACACTGAAGGGAAAATTCAGAACCTGAGCTCTCTCTGAAGAAGGGGATGCAGTTACCAGTTAACTGAATTTCTTCTTTTCTGGTGGTCTGACATGTGTGTTTGTTTATTTCTCTTGCTCTCTTGGCTGCTCCAGTGGCACAAAGGCGAGCTACCTTGGCGTGCAGAAGAGGCCCCCCTCCCTTGCCTTGTGCCCGGCGACCAACAACTGCGTGTCGACGTCCGAGAGGATAAGCAATTCCAATCACTACGCTCCCCCATGGTAACCATCTGTGTTCAGTTCTTTCACCATTGATCATGAACCACATTATATGATAAATTCAGTGAGTAAGAAATTGCAGAGTCCCAAATATGACAAAAATGACATCTGCATTCTCTAAAAACAATTTAGTTGCAATACAATGTCAATTACCTGAAGCAGCACATTCGGATTTAGTTGCAATACAATGTCAATAGTTGCAATACAAGGTCAGTTAGTTGCTTCATTTGTTATTATTATTATTACCACTGATGTGTTTCTAGAAGAAACAATTATTACTCCTAATTCATGCTCACACAACCACTTCATGCTCACACAATCATACAAGTTGAACCACATAGTTATTGACACAGAGATTGCCATGTTGCTAATAAAAAAATTGCATCATCCTTTCCTTTCATATACAGTAATCAAATCTGTTGGAGTTTACACACAATATGTGCTCGTATCCTATGCTCTTCCTGGTCATCAACAATGGAAATGATTGTGTGAAATTTAACACATTACTGGCCTGCAAACTGCTTCCATTATCCTGCTGAACACAACCTTTGCAGGGACGCACGGAATTGCTCCTTTCCCTTTCTCTGCTTCTTTTCCTTTCTTTGCTTGGAGGGCGCTGCTGCTCTTCTTTCTCTTTCTCTGCTTCGAAGGTGGTGGTGGTGCTGCTACTGCTTGTAGGGTACTGCTGCTTGGAGGATGTTGCTGGTCTTCTTTCCCTTTCTTTGCTTGGAGGGCGCTGCTGCTCTTCTTTCTCTTTCTCTGCTTCGAAGGTGGTGGTGGTGCTGCTACTGCTTGTAGAGTACTGCTGCTTGGAGGATGTTGCTGGTCTTCTTTCCCTTTCTCTGCTTGGAGGGTGCTGCTGCTCCTCTTTCTCTTTCTCTGCTTCAAATGTAGAAATGTCAGTTCAGTGTGTAATATGAATCTTTTTTGCCTTTATAAATTGCAGAAGAAGAAAGGTAAATTTCAGCATTCTAGCTTTCTTGCTGGGGGAGCTACATCTGCTGCTAGGAAACTGGTTGCTCAAAATGGGACTCTGAAGGTATGCAATTCTTATCTGCAAACAGCTCTTACACCAGTTTTATCAGGCAACATGCTGACACAACCTGAACTTTATTGTTGGCAGGCTATTTGGCCTCACAGTGGCCACTATCGCCCCACAGAGGAGAACTTCCAGGAGTTTAAAAGCTTCCTCAATGACAACTTGGTTGATCTCACTGATGCACCTGAAGAAACTGGCTCTCTTCAGACAACTCAAGTCATTCAAACAACATCTACAGAGACAGAAAAACGTGAGGAACCAGTGGTGGCGCGCGAGAAGATCCTTCAGAGGAGATGGTGGTAGCAGCTGCACCCCTGTGGTAGCATCAGCATCTACAGAAGAACCAGTGGTAGCATCAACACCAACATCAACATCTACAGATCGTTCAGAGGATCAACATCTATAGAAGAACCTGTGGTAGCAGCTGCACCCCTGTGGCCACGAACCTTGCCGTGGAGATGCAGGGACACCTTCCCACGCTACAGCAAGGAGGAGAGGAAGATGGAGCCGCGGCGGAAGATGGAGCTGCGGCGCCTGAGCCTGGCAGCGGCGGAAGATGGAATCGCGGCGCCTGAGCCTGGCAGCGGCGGAAGATGGAGCCACGGCGCCTGAGCCTGGCAGCGGCGGAAGATGGAGCCACGGCGCCTGAGCCTGGCAGAGGCAGAAGATGGAGCCGCGGCGCCTGATCCTGGCAGCGGCGGAGACGGAGCTCGATGTGCTGGAGTCACCGGCGCTATCTTGCTGCCGGAGACGGAGCTCGAGGTACTCGGAGGTGGGGAGCTCGAGGTGCTGGGTGCGGGAGCTCGAGGAGCTGACGCCGGCGACGGGGTCCTAGTGCTAGGGATGGAGCTCGAGGTTCTGGCCGGCGGGAGATCGAGGTTCTGGCCGGCGGACGGAGGTTCCGCGCGGTGGATCGCGACGAGCGGACGGAGAACTGGGTACTGGATTGTAATGATTTCAAATTTCGGAAGGGCCTTATTGTAAAATTGATTTGTTCACGATTCCGCCTCCCCTGGAGTCATCTATTACCGAACGGAGGGAGTACTATATAAGTATATAAAATTATCAAATGTAGGATTCCTGCCATCCGTGGAGATATTTTCTAAAATGCCAAAACACCTCCATTCACTTGAGGCATGTGAGAAACACCTTTGCTTTTGAGGCGTTTCATCAAAATGCCTAAAAATATATATTAAGGCAACTAAAAGGAACACCTCAAAATACTTTTTATGCACACAGCCTGCCATAGACGACAACTTGATCCAGTCGGACATTTTTGTCTAGCAAAATAGGGCCAACTTAGATTTTGACACAGGGACCTCAATTTTGATGGACCGGCCTTGGGACACACAAACACCCCCAGCTCCAAGGAGCAATAACGTTCGCGAAATTGATAAACGTTCATCGATTAGAATAAAAGTTCACAAATTTGACAAAATTGAAAAAAGTTCATCAATTTGAAAACAAGGTTCACGAAATTTGAGAAAAAGTTGACAAATTAATTGAAACAAAATCCATCGACTCACTGTAGCGCGCGAAAAAAGGGAAAATATAATAAAATAACAATTTTAAGTACCTATTTAAATTATTATTTTAAATATATTTTTTCCTTCAAACCTGACATGGATGCTTACCATGGGCATGCCCACCTATTTGCAAAATCTGGTGTCATTTGAAGGATGTCCACAAATAGATCATGTTCAGCGATGGATCTTCATGTCCACAAAATCTGGTTCGAATCTCCGCGAGCGCACTCTTTTTTCGCATGTTACAAACACAGAAGAAAAAACTCCTATATGGGCTGGCCCAGCGCGGAGCGCTGCAGGCGCCCGTTTGCAAAATACACATTAACAGGCGCCTGCAGCGTCAAATAGGATATGCCGGGGTGCTGCAGGCGCCCGTTTGCAAAATACACATTAACGGGCGCCTGCAGTGCCAAATAGGATATGCCACTCTACACGTTGTCCTCCAACTACGCATCTTTGCCACTCTATTACGCAGCCTGTTTGTGACAAATTTAGCACAAACTATAGAAGAAATACCAGGCCGATGCGCAAGACCGGTCCATCAGCCCATCAATCTGGACATCTCAAGAAAAAGGTTTGCTGCATAATAAAGCTTGTAAAAAACTTGGCGACCAGCTAGACAATAGTTTATGGTTAGAGGAAGGGAAATAACCTTTATGACTTCAACCTTCTACTATATAAGTATATAAAATTATCAAATGTAGGATTCCTGCCATCCGTGGAGATATTTTCTAAAATGCCAAAACACCTCCATTCACTTGAGGCATGTGAGAAACACCTTTGCTTTTGAGGCGGTTCATCAAAATGCCTAAAAATATATATTAAGGCAACTAAAAGGAACACCTCAAAATACTTTTTATGCACACAGCCTGCCATAGACGACAACTTGATCCAGTCGGACATTTTTGTCTAGCAAAATAGGGCCAACTTAGATTTTGACACAGGGACCTCAATTTTGATGGACCGGCCTTGGGACACACAAACACCCCCAGCTCCAAGGAGCAATAACGTTCGCGAAATTGATAAACGTTCATCGATTAGAATAAAAGTTCACAAATTTGACAAAATTGAAAAAAGTTCATCAATTTGAAAACAAGGTTCACGAAATTTGAGAAAAAGTTGACAAATTAATTGAAACAAAATCCATCGACTCACTGTAGCGCGCGAAAAAAGGGAAAATATAATAAAATAACAATTTTAAGTACCTATTTAAATTATTATTTTAAATATATTTTTTCCTTCAAACCTGACATGGATGCTTACCATGGGCATGCCCACCTATTTGCAAAATCTGGTGTCATTTGAAGGATGTCCACAAATAGATCATGTTCAGCGATGGATCTTCATGTCCACAAAATCTGGTTCGAATCTCCGCGAGCGCACTCTTTTTTCGCATGTTACAAACACAGAAGAAAAAACTCCTATATGGGCTGGCCCAGCGCGGAGCGCTGCAGGCGCCCGTTTGCAAAATACACATTAACAGGCGCCTGCAGCGTCAAATAGGATATGCCGGGGTGCTGCAGGCGCCCGTTTGCAAAATACACATTAACGGGCGCCTGCAGTGCCAAATAGGATATGCCACTCTACACGTTGTCCTCCAACTACGCATCTTTGCCACTCTATTACGCAGCCTGTTTGTGACAAATTTAGCACAAACTATAGAAGAAATACCAGGCCGATGCGCAAGACCGGTCCATCAGCCCATCAATCTGGACATCTCAAGAAAAAGGTTTGCTGCATAATAAAGCTTGTAAAAAACTTGGCGACCAGCTAGACAATAGTTTATGGTTAGAGGAAGGGAAATAACCTTTATGACTTCAACCTTCTACTATATAAGTATATAAAATTATCAAATGTAGGATTCCTGCCATCCGTGGAGATATTTTCTAAAATGCCAAAACACCTCCATTCACTTGAGGCATGTGAGAAACACCTTTGCTTTTGAGGCGTTTCATCAAAATGCCTAAAAATATATATTAAGGCAACTAAAAGGAACACCTCAAAATACTTTTTATGCACACAGCCTGCCATAGACGACAACTTGATCCAGTCGGACATTTTTGTCTAGCAAAATAGGGCCAACTTAGATTTTGACACAGGGACCTCAATTTTGATGGACCGGCCTTGGGACACACAAACACCCCCAGCTCCAAGGAGCAATAACGTTCGCGAAATTGATAAACGTTCATCGATTAGAATAAAAGTTCACAAATTTGACAAAATTGAAAAAAGTTCATCAATTTGAAAACAAGGTTCACGAAATTTGAGAAAAAGTTGACAAATTAATTGAAACAAAATCCATCGACTCACTGTAGCGCGCGAAAAAAGGGAAAATATAATAAAATAACAATTTTAAGTACCTATTTAAATTATTATTTTAAATATATTTTTTCCTTCAAACCTGACATGGATGCTTACCATGGGCATGCCCACCTATTTGCAAAATCTGGTGTCATTTGAAGGATGTCCACAAATAGATCATGTTCAGCGATGGATCTTCAGGTAGGCCAGAAGTCCAGAAGGCTCTGTTGAGAGCATGTTGTTTTTTAACATCCTTTAAATGACACTAATTTTTCCAATGGCTGTTTATGACCAATTCACGGCACAATGCTAAGTTGTTTCGGTTTTTGAATCTTTTTGTATTTTATGGAGTTTTCTCGGTCAAAAAAGACCAATAAATGGCCGAGCATGTCGCAATTTGCATACGGTGTCAGAAATCATTCAAACCTCACATGGATGCCAACCATGGACGTGCCCACCTACTTGCAAAAGTTGAGGTGATTTGAATGATGTCCAAACATAGACCATGATCAACATAGGATGTCCAGGTAGGCGAGAAGGCTCCGTGTGAGAGTACTCTATTTCCCGATATCCTTGAAATGACCCCAATTTTTTTCTTGTCCTTGTATGACAAATTCAAGGCAACATGCCAAGTTGTTTTGGTTCTCGACAAATTTTGCATTGTTCAGAGTTTTCTCGGTCAAAAGAGGACGACAGATGGGCGGACGTGCCACAACTTGCATACGGTATAAAAAATCGTTCAAACTTGGTATGGATAATTACCATGGTCATGCCCACTGAAAGGATCGATATAGTTGACTAGAGGGGGGGGCGGTGAATAGGCAACTAACAATTTTTGGCTTTTCTTTACCAAATTAAACTTTGCATCAAAGTAGGTTGTCTAGATATGCAACTAGGTGAGCAACCTATATGATGCAACAACAACAAGCACACAAGCAAGCAAGGGATACAACACAAATAAGCTTGCACGAGTAAAGGTACGAGATAACCAAGAGTGGAGCCGGTGAAGACGAGGATGTGTTACCGAAGTTCCTTCCTTTTGAGGGGAAGTACGTATCCGTTGGAGCGGTGTGGAGGCACAATGCTCCCCAAGATGACACTAGGGCCACCGTATTCTCCTCACGCCCTCACGCAATGTGAGATGTCGTGATTCCACTATTGGTGCCCTTGAAGGCGGCGACCGAACCTTAACAAACAAGGTTGAGGCAATCTCCACAACTTCATTGGAGGCTCCCAACGACACCACGAAGCTTCACCACAATGGACTATGGCTTCACAGTGACCTCAACCGTCTAGGATGCGCAAACACCTAAGAGTAACAAGATCTGCTAGGGATTAGTTGGGGAATCAAATTTCTCTTGGTGGAAGTGTAGATCAGGGCCTTGTCAACCAATCCCGAGCAAATCAACAAGTTTGATTGACTAGGGAGAGAGATCGGGCGAAAATGGAGCTTGGAGCAACAATGGAGCTTTGGGGGAAAAGGTGAGTCAACTTTGGAGAAGAAGACCCCCTTTTATAGAGGGGGGAACAATCCAACTGTTACCCCCCAAAACAGCCCCGCAGAGGGTGGAACTACCGCAGGGGGCAGCGGTACTACCGCTCCCCCTTGCGGTACTGCCGCGCAGACAGGGAGGGCAAGAAGATGGGCAGAAGATGGACCTAGTGCAGTACTGCCGTGGTGGTAGGGTGGTACTACCGCTCTCGAGCGGTAGTACCACTTCTACTGCCACTGCTAGTGCCGCACAATCCGACACGAGAGGCGACCCCCTTGAGTCGACGCGGTAGGAGCCCGGTACCGCAGCGGTACTACGGCTGAGGATCCACAGGCGGTACTACCGCTTCAGAGCGGTACTGCCGCCTGTGGCTCTTGAGCGGTACTACCGCTGGGCGCCGCGGTACTACCGCTAGGACCAAGTCACACCCATAGAAAGGGAAGAAAACCTCCATTGAAGCAGGAAGGCTTAGTGGGTGCAAAAAGGGACGTGCGTGTTGATTCCACCCTAGCCTTAACAAAGCGGACCCCCTCTTGATAGTACAGTGACTCCTATGAAAGATGTCCACCGAAACAGAAACGAAAGAGCTGCACCGTCTTGATTAAAACTTCGAGAGGAAGAAATCGTCTCATGCCAAAGGATGAATTTCTGAAATTCTCAAAGCACACGATTAGTCCGCATACATGTTGTCATCAATCACCAAAACTACATCGAGGGAGATATGCCTTAACAATCTCCCCCTTTTTAGTGGATTGATGACAACAAGGGATTTGCACAAGGATAGCACAAGAATGAAGAGATACTTAGAACTACAAAATATAGACGGGCTCCCCCTAAATGTGTGCACCTAATTAGTAGTACCTTTGGAATGCAAAGCACACACATTAGGATCAACACTCCCCCTATCTTTTATAGTCCAACAACCTAAGCATATGGGTACGTGTGAGCAGGGTATATAACATGATAAGCATGCAACTCACAAATTACCAAAGTACTTGATGGACATAGATAATAAAGGATAAGGTAGCATATGTCTCACACCATATGACTGGATAGCATATGTCTCACACCATATGACTGGAACTGGGTCTCACGGGCACAAAACCAAATCAAGCAAATGACAAGAGAAAGCAACGACACAACAAACCACAAAGACACACACACTCGCAACTCGGCAACGACGTGAAACAAATCCCTATACTCTCTCCCCCTTTGGCATCGAGACACCAAAAAGGCAAAGAGCGATGCGACGGCTCCAGGTGATAGCAAACTGAGGATCTCGAACATCACATCCGAGCGGGATCGTCTGCACCGGCATCTTCGGTCGGAAACTGCTCGGCGTCTGAATCTGTCCATTGGCAGTGCTGCTGAACCCACTCCTCCTCATCAGTGATCCTTCCCTCAGATCCGCAGTTAACACTTGCACCCAACTGACGCATGATCTCCTTGTGATGGCTGCGGGCCTTCTTCTCAGAGACATGAGACATGTACTGGCCATGAGACTCCATGCAGAAGAGTTTCTTCATCTTATGCTTAATCTTCTTTGCCCAAGAGGGCTCCACTCCAGAGGGCTCATAGTCCTCATCATCATCGGCCTCAGCCTCGCCCTCGGTCTCCATGTCAGCTGCTGTAGATGGACCTCCAGACTTAGGAGCCGGACTGCCCCAATTATCCTTCTTTCTCAGACGCTTGATCTCATGAGAAACCAATTCTCCAGTTTCCAGCAGAACCCTGGGATAGACATGTGCCCATGCCTTCTCAATGAGCAACATGATAAACGGACCATAGATCGGGCACTTGCGCTCAGAAACGGCAGAAAGAAGTTCAGACCACATAACATGAGAAATGTCCAGGGACTCGCCAGTGTTTGTTTCCTTCTCATGCTGGCAGAAGAGAAGCATGTCCATGAGATAGGAGTGGACCATATCCAGATTCCCGATACGAGGGAATAGAGTCTCTCTGAAAACGCGGTGAAGGATGTCCAAAAGGCAGGCAACTCATAGGTTTCCTTCTCAGTCACGGGGTGAATCTTCACAGAATAGTAGAGCCAGAGAGCTTGCTTGTGAGTGGAGGTTGCATTGCGGTGAGGCGGAAGCCGACTGGAGTCTCAAGCCCATGATCTTCCACCACAAGTAACTCCATGAAGGCCTTCCACTTGACAGAAAGCAACTTGCCATTTGTCATCCATGTCAGAGACCTTTCTGCATCAGTCCCAAATCTTCATCAAAGTCCTTGTTGAACTGCATGATTCTGAGAATGTTTAGCTGAAAGCACATCTAAAGGGCTTCGCCAAAGTACTCAGGGTCCTTTTCCATAGCATCTGTGTCGATGGAGCGCACATCAACATAGAGATTCTTCTTAGCCTTGATCACATCAAAGTAGATGGCAAACTGAAAACGGTTCCAGAATGGGCGGTTGACCAAAGTGGGTTCTTGATCTTCCGCATAGGGATTGCGGCGACGCCATTCCCAGAATTCCTTGGCAGTTATCTCAGTCACAGTCTTGCCCCTTGGCTTTGACTTGTTGGCAGGCTTCTTCTTGAGTTGAGGTGGAGGTTGAGAACTTGAGGAAGCACCCGCTGTCTCAGAGGTGCGGTAGCACTTTGACGTTGAACGACCGGGGTTGACACAGCGGGCTTGCTGCTTAGGATGTTCATCACCTGGAACCAAACACACGAGCAGAAGAAACAACATGAAAGAAAGAGCATAAGCCTCCAAACAAAACAACATGGATCAAAAAGTGGTAGGAGAATGATGGAATGGGGCATCCTGCGGTAGTACCGTGAGCCAACCACGGTAGTACCGCTTGAGTGGTAGTACCGCGCAAGATGAGCGGTGATACGTCTCCAACGTATCTATAATTTATGAAGCATTCATGCTATATTACTATGTGTTTTGAATGATTATGGGCTTTATTATCCACTTTTATATTATTTTTGGGACTAACCTATTAACCGGAGGCCCAGCCCAGATTTGCTGTTTTATGCCTATTTCAGTGTTTCGAGGAAAAAGAATATTAGACGGAGTCAAAACGGAACGAAATCAACTGGAGAAGTTATTTTTGGAAGGAAAGCAACCTGATAGACTTGGAGTGCACGTCAGGGGAGTCCCGGGCTGCCCACGAGGGTGGGGGCACCCCCTACCCCCCTGGGCGCGCCCCCTGCCTCGTGAGCACCCCTGAGGTCCACCGACGTACCCCTTGCACCCATATATACCTACGCACCCTAAAACTTCCAGAACAGAAGATAGATTGGGAGTTCCGCTGCCGCAAGCCTCTGTAGACACCAAAAACCAATCGGGACCCTGTTCCGGCACCCTACCGCAGGGGGATCCCATCACCGGTGGCCATCTTCATCATCCCGGCGTTATCCATGATGAGGAGGGAGTAGTTCACCTTCGGGGTTGAGGGTATGTACCAGTAGCTATGTGTTTGATCTCTCTCTCTCTCTCTCTCGTGTTCTCTCTCGTGTTCTTCTATGGCACGATCTTGATGTTGGGGAACGTAGTAATTTCAAAAAAATTCCTATGCACACGCAAGATCATGGTGATGCATAGCAACGAGATGGGAGAGTATTGTCTACGTACCCTCGTAGACCGATAGCGGAAGCGTTATGACAATGCGGTTGATGTAGTCGTACGTCTTCACGATCCGACCGATCCAAGTACCGAACGTACGGCACCTCCGAGTTCAGCACACGTTCAGCTCGATGACGTTCCACGGACTCCGATCCAGCAGGGTGTCGGGGATGAGTTCCATCAGCACGACGCATGGTGACGATGATGATGTTCTATCGACGCAGGGCTTCGCCTAAGCACTGCGACGATCTGACCGAGGTGGAATATGGTGGAGGGGGCACCGCACACGGCTAAGGAACGATCACGAAGATCAACTTGTGTGTCATGGGGTGCCCCCCTGCCCCCGTATATAAAGGAGCAAGGGAGGAGGCGGCCGGCCAGGGAGAGGCACGCCAAGGGGGAGTCCTACTCCTACCGGGAGTATGATTCCCCCCTTCCAAGTAGTAAGAGTAGGAGTCAAGGAAAGGGGAGAGAGAAGAGAAGGAGGGGGCGCAGCCCCTCCCGTAGTCCAATTCGGACTAGGCCTTGGGGGGGGTGCTCAACCTCTCCTCTCTCTTTCCCCTAAAGCCCAATAAGGCCCATATACTCCCCGGCGAATTCCCGTAACTCTCCGGTCCTCTGAAAAATACCTGAATCACACGGAACCTTTCCGAACTCCGAATATAGTCATCCAATATATCGATCTTTACGTCTCGACCATTTCGAGACTCCTCGTCATGTCCCTGATCTCATCCGGGACTCCGAACTCCTTCGGTACATCAAAACTCATAAACTCATAATATAATTGTCATCGAAACCTTAAGCATGCGGACTCTACGTGTTCGAGAACTATGCAGACATGACCGAGAACCGTTTCCGGTCAATAACCAATAGCGGAACCTAGATGCTCATATTGGCTCCTACATATTCTACGAAGATCTTTATCGGTCAAACCGCATAACAACATACGTTGTTCCCTTTGTCATCGCTATGTTACTTGCCCGAGATTTGATCGTCGGTATCCAATACCTAGTTCAATCTCGTTACCGGCAAGTCTCTTTACTCGTTCCGTAATACATCATCTCGCAACTAACTCATTAGTCACATTGCTTGCAAGGCTTATAGTGATGTGCATTACCGAGAGGGCCCAGAGATACCTCTCCGACAATCGGAGTGACAAATCCTAATCTCGAAATACGCCAACCCAACATGTACCTTCGGAGACACCTGTAGAGCTCCTTTATAATCACCCAGTTACGTTGTGATGTTTGGTAGCACACAAAGTGTTCCTCCGATAAACGGGAGTTGCATAATCTCATAGTCATAGGAACATGTATAAGTCATGAAGAAAGCAATAGCAACATACTAAACGATCAAGTGCTAAGCTAACGGAATGGGTCAAGTCAATCCCATCATTCTCCCAATGATGTGATCCCGTTAATCAAATGACAACTCTTGTCTATGGTTAGGAAACTTAACCATCTTTGATTAACGAGCTAGTCAAGTAGAGGCATACTAGTGACACTATGTTTGTCTATGTATTCACACATGTATTATGTTTTCGGTTAATACAATTCTAGCATGAATAATAAACATTTATCATGAAATAAGGAAATAAATAATAACTTTATTATTGCCTCTAGGGCATATTTCCTTCAGTCTCCCACTTGCACTAGAGTCAATAATCTAGTTCACATCGCCATGTGATTTAACACCAATATTCACATCTGTATGTGATTAATACCCATAGTTCACATCGTCATGTGATCAACACCCAAAGGTTTTTCTAGAGTCAATAATCTAGTTCACATCGCTATGTGATTAACACCCAAAGAATACTAAGGTATGATCATGTTTTGCTTGTGAGAGAAGTTTAGTCAACGGGTCTTTCATATTCAGAGCCGTATGTATTTTGCAAATATTCTATGTCCACAATGCTCTGCATGGAGCTACTCTAGCTAATTGCTCCCACTTTCAATATGTATCCAGATTGAGACTTAGAGTCATCTGGATCAGTGCCAAAACTTGTATCGACATAACCCTTTACGATGAACCTTTTGTCACCTCCATAATCGAGAAACATCTCCTTAGTCCTCACTAAGGATATTCTTGACCGCTGTCCAATGATCTACTATTAGATCAAAATTTTATTCCTTTGCCAAACTCAGAGCAAGGTATACAATAGGTCCGGTACACAACATAGCATACTTTATAGAACCTATGACTGAGGCATAGGGAATGACTTTTCATTCTCTTTTTATTTTCTGCCATGGTCGGATTTGAGTCTTACTCAATTTCACACCTTGCAACACAGGCAAGAACTCCTTCTTTGACTGTTTCATTTTGAACTACTTCAAAATCTTATCAAGGTATGTACTCATTGAAAAAACTTATCAAGCGTCTTGATCTATCTATATAGATCTTGATGCTCAATGTGTAAGCAGCTTCACCGAGGTCTTTCTTTGAAAAAACTCCTTTCAAACACTCCTTTATGCTTTCCAAAAAATTCTACATCATTTCCAATTAATAATATGTCATTCACATATACTTATCAGAAAGGCCGTAGTGCTCCCACTCACTTTCTTGTAAATACAGGCCTTTCCAAAAGTCTGTATAAAACCATATGCTTTGATCAACTCATCAAAGCGTATATTCCAACTCCGAGATGATTGCACCAGTCCATTGATGGATCGCTGGAGCTTGCACATTTTGTTAGCACCTTTAGGATTAACAAAACCTTCTGGTTGCATCATATACAGCTCTTCTTTAAAGAATCCATTGAGGAATGCAGTTTTGACATCCATTTGCCAGATTTCATAAAATGTGGCAATTGCTAATATGATTCGGACAGACTTAAGCATCGATACGAGTGAGAAAATATCATCGTATTCAACACCTTGATCTTGTCGAAAACCTTTCGCAACAAGTCGAGCTTAGTAGATAGTAACACTACTATCAATGTTTGTCTTCCTCTTGAAGATCCATTTATTTAACATGGCTTGCTAATCATCGAGCAAGTCAATCAAAGTCCATACTATGTTCTCATACATGGATCATATCTTAGATTTTATGGCCTCAAGCCATTTCACGGAATCTAGGCTCATCACCGCTTCCTCATAGTTCGTAGGTTCATCATGGTCTAGTAACATGACTTCCAAAACATGATTACCGTACCACTCTGGTGCGGATCTTACTCTGGAAGACCTACGAGGTTTGGTAGCAACTTGATCTGACGTTTCATGATCATCATCATTAACTTCCTCCCTAATTGGTGTAGGAATCATGGGAACTGATACCTATGATGAACTACTTTCCAATAAGGGAGAAGGTACAATTACCTCATCAAGTTCTACTTTCCTCCCACTCACTTCTTTCGAGAGAAACTTCTTCTCTAGAAAGGATCCATCTTAGCAACGAATAACTTGCCTTCGGATCTGTGATAGAAGGTGTACCCAATAGTTACCTTTGGGTATTCTATGAAGATGCACTTCTCCGATTTGGGTTCGAGCTTATCAGGTTGAAACTTTTTCACATAAGCATCGCAGCCCCAAACTTTAAGAAACGACAACTTTGGTTTCTTGCCAAACCACAATTCATAAGGCATCGTCTCAACGGATTTTGATGGTGCCCTATTTAAAGTGAATGCAGTTGTCTCTAATGCATGACCCCAAAACGATAGTGGTAAATCAATAAGAGACATCATAGATCGCACTATATCCAATAAAGTACGGTTATGACATTCGAACACACCATTAAGCTGTGGTGTTCCAGGTGGCATGAGTTTGTGAAACTATTCCACATTGTTTAAATTGAATACCAAACTCGTAACTCAAATATTCTTCTCCACGATCAGATCGTAGAAACTTTATTTTCTTGTTACGATGATTTTCCACTTCACTCTGAAATTGTTTGAACTTTTCAAATGTTTCAGACTTATGTTTCATCAAGTAGATATACCCATATCTGCTCAAATCATCTGTGAAGGTCAGAAAATAATGATACACGCCGCAAGCCTTAACACTCATCGGATCGCATACATCGGTATGTATTATTTCCAATAAGCCAGTAGCTCATTCCATTGTTCTGGAGAATGGAGTTTTAGTCATCTTGCCCAAAAGGCACGGTTCGCAAGCATCAAATGATTCATAACCAAGTGATTCCAAAAATCCATCTTTATGAAGTTTCTTCATGCGCTTTACACCGATATGAACCAAACGGCAGTGCCACAAATAAGTTGCACTATCATTATTAACTTTGCATTTTTTTGGCATCAATATTATGAATATGTGTATCATTACGATCGAGATCCAAC
This sequence comes from Triticum aestivum, assembly GCF_018294505.1. Classification (NCBI taxonomy): domain Eukaryota; kingdom Viridiplantae; phylum Streptophyta; class Magnoliopsida; order Poales; family Poaceae; genus Triticum; species Triticum aestivum. Next base: position 687,135,404 of record NC_057810.1, read on the forward strand.
AAACTATTTTCATTGGGTGTATGACCATCGAAGGTTTTATTCATGTAAACAGAACAACAATTATTCTTTGACTTTAAATGAATAACCGTATCGCAATGAACATGATCAAATCATATTCATGTTCAACGCAAACGCCAAATAACATTTATTTAGGTTTAATACTAATCCCGAAAGTATAGGGAGTGTGCGACGATGATCATATCAATCTTGGAACCACTTCCAATACACATTGTCACTTCACCCTCAACTAGTCTCTGTTTATTCTGTAACTCCTGTTTCGAGTCACTATGTTTTAGCAACCCAACAAGTATCAAATACTCAGGGGCTACTATAAACACTAGTAAGGTACACATCAATAACCTGTATATCAAATATACCCTTGTTCACTTTGCCATCCTTCTTATCCACCAAATATTCAGGGCATTTCCGCTTCTAGTGACCATTTCCTTTACAGTATAATCACTCAGTTTCAGGCTTTGTTCCAGCTTTGGGCTTCTTCGTGGGAGTTACAACTTGCTTGCCATTCTACTTGAAGTTCCCCTTTCTTTCCCTTTGCCCTTTTCTTGAAACTAGTGATCTTGTCAACCATCAACACTTGATGCTCTTTCTTGATTTCTACCTTCGTCGATTTCAACATTACGAAGAGCTCGGGAATTGCTTTCGTCATCCCTTGCATACTATAGTTCATCACAAAGTTCTACTAACTTGGTGATGGTGACTAGAGAACTCTGTCAATCACTATCTTATCTGGAAGATTAACTCCCACTTGATTCAAGCGATTGTAGTACCCAGACAATCTGAGCACATGCTCACTAGTTGAGCGATTCTCCTCCATCTTTTAGCCATAGAACTTGTTGGAGACTTCATATCTCTCACTCGGGTATTTGCTTGAAATATTAACTTCAACTCCTGGAACATCTCATATGGTCCATGACGTTCAAAACGTCTTTGAAGTCCCAATTCTAAGACATTAAGCATGGTGCACTAAACTATCAAGTAGTCATCATATTGAGCTAGTCAAACGTTCATAATGTCTGCATCTGCTCCTGCAATAGGTCTGTCACCTAGCGGTGCATTAAGGACATAATTCTTCTGTGCAACAATGAGGATAAACCTCAGATCACGGTCCCAATCTGCATCATTGCTACTAACATCTTTCAACACAATTTTCTCTAGGAACATATCAAAATAAACATATGAAAGCAACAACGCAAGCTATTGATCTACAACATAATTTGCAAAATACTACCAGGACTAAGTTCATGATAAATTCAAGTTCAATTAATCATATTACTTAAGAACTCCCACTTAGACAGACATCTCTCTAGTCATCTAAGTGATCACGTGATCCAAATCAACTAAACCATGTCCGATCATCACGTGAGATGGAGTAGTTTCAATGGTGAACATCACTATGTTGATCATATCTACTATATGATTCACGTTCGACCTTTCGGTCTCCGTGTTCCGAGGCCATATCTGCATATGCTAGGCTCGTCAAGTTTAACCTGAGTATTCTGCGTGTGAAAAAACTGGCTTGCACCGATTGTAGATGGACGTAGAGCTTATCACACCCGATCATCACGTGGTGTCTGGGCACGACGAACTTTGGCAACGGTGCATACTCAGGGAGAACACTTTTATCTTGAAATTTAGTGAGAGATCATCTTATAATGCTACCGTCAATCAAAGCAAGATAAGATGCATAAAAGATAAACATCACGTGCAATCAATATAAGTGATATGATATGGCCATCATCATCTTGTGCTTGTGATCTCCATCTCCGAAGCACCTCCATGATCACCATTGTCACCGGCGCGACACCTTGATCTCCATTGTAGCATCGTTGTCGTTTACGTCGTCTATTGCTTCTACGACTATCGCTACCGCTTAGTGATAAAGTAAAGCAATTACAGGGTGTTTGCATTTCATACAATAAAGTGACAACCATATGGCTCCTGCTAGTTGCCGATAAGTCCGGTTACAAAACATGATCATCTCATACAATAAAATATAGCATCACGTCTTGACCATATCACATCACACCATGCCCTGCAAAAACAAGTTAGACGTCCTCTACTTTGTTGTTGCAAGTTTTACGTGGCTGCTACGGGCTTAGCAAGAACCGTTCTTGCCTACGCATCAAAACCACAATGATAGTTTGTCAAGTTGGTGCTGTTTTAACCTTCGCAAGGACCGGGCGTAGCCACACTCGGTTCAACTAAAGTTGGAGAAACTGACACCCGCCAGCCACCTGTGTGCAAAGCACGTCGGTAGAACCAGTCTCGCGTAAGCGTACGCGTAATGTCGGTCCGGGCCGCTTCATCCAACAATACCACCGAACCAAAGTATGACATGCTGGTAAGCAGTATGACTTGTATCGCCCACAACTCACTTGTATTCTACTCGTGCATATAACATCAACGCATAAAACCTAGGCTCTGATCAAAAAAAAATCCTACGCACACGCAAGATCATGGTGATGCATAGCAACGAGATGGGAGAGTATTGTCTACGTACCCTCGTAGACCGATAGCTGAAGCGTTATGCCAATGCGGTTGATGTAGTCGTACGTCTTCACGATCTGACCGATCCAAGTACCGAACTTACGGCACCTCCGAGTTCAGCACACGTTCAGCTCGATGACGATCCCTGGACTCCGATCCAGCAGGGTGTCGGGGATGAGTTCCGTCAGCACGACGGCGTGGTGACGATTATGATGTTCTACCGTGGGGCTTCGCCTAAGCACCGCAACGATATGACCGAGGTGGAATATGGTGGAGGGGGGCACCGCACACGGCTAAGGAACGATCACGAAGATCAACTTGTGTGTCATGGGGTGCCCCCCTGCCCCGGTATGAGAACACTAGATGTATGTCTTGCCGTGATTATCTGTGGTGACAATGGGATATCATGTGCCACTTGATGTATGTTTTGGTGACCAACTTGCGGGTTCCACCCATGAACCTATGCATAGGGGTTGGCACACGTTCTTGACTCTCCGGTAGTAGCTTTGGGGCACTCTTTGAAGTACTTTTATGTTGGTTGGATGAATCTGAGATTGTGTAACGCATATCGTATAATCATGCCCACGGATACTTGAGGTGACAATGGAGTATCTAGGTGACATTACGGTTTTGGTTGATTTGTGTCTTAAGGTGTTATTCTAGTATGAACTCTTTTATAGATTGATCCGAAAGAATAGCTTTGTGGTGGTTTCGTACCCGACCATAATCTCTACGTTTGTTCTCTGCTATTAGTGGCTTTGGAGTGACTCTTTGTTTCATGTTGAGGTCTTGTTATATGATCTATCTATGTTATTATTGTTGAGAGAACTTGCACTTGTGAAAGTATGAACCCTAGGCCTTGTTTCCTATCATTGCAATACCGTTTACGCTCACTTTTATCGCTCTCTACCTTGCTGTTTTTAAAATTTCAGATTACAAATACCTTTATCCACCATCTATTTTGCACTTGTATTACCATCTCTTCGCCGAACTAGTGCACCTATACAATTTACTATTGTATTGGGTGTGTTGGGGACACAAGAGACTCTTTGTTATTTGGTTGCAGGGTTGTTTGAGAGAGACCATCTTCATCCTACGCCTCCTACAGATTGATAAACCTTAGGTCATCCACTTGAGGGAAATTTGCTACTGTCCTACAAACCTGTGCACTTGCAGGCCCAACAACGTCTACAAGAAGAAGGTTGTGTAGTAGACATCAAGCTCTTTTCTGGCGCCGTTGCTGGGGAGGTGAGTGCTTGAAGATATATCTTTAGATCTTGCAATCGAATCTTTTTGGTTCTTGTTTTAGCACTAGTTTAGTTTATAAAAGAAAACTAAAAAATGGAATTAAGTTTGTCTCATACGCTTCACCTTTTTAATATCTTTCGTGAGTATGATGGAAAGGATAATTGTGCTCAAGTGCTAGAAGAAGAAATCTCTAAATTGTTTGGCACTAAATCTTTGAATGATGAGCATGATTGCAATGTTGGTAGTACGAATTCTTTGAATATCCATGATGCTAATGATGATTGCACTAGTTATGATGAAAATATCTCTTATGAGCATGTCAACTTTTGTGGAGTGCATGTTTGCATGAACACACCAAATAGAAAAGATATTTATTGCAAGAGGCATAAGTACTTAGAAACCAAATTGTTGCAAGAAGAGCTAGATGAATGTGCTGAAAGATTCAATATTTTTCGCGCTCCTTGTGAACTTTGCAATGAACATGGTCATTTAAAGCTCCAATGCTATTTGTTTCATGATCAAGTCGTGTCCAAATATTGTGATAATTTGATTACCCTTGAACATCATAAAGAGCTTAGCCTTCTTTTGGGTTATGAAGAAATGAAACGTATAACTGAGGGTATTCCAAAATTTAATCTTGATAAAATTCTTGATTTTGATCTAGAGAAAATTTATATGTATTGTGCGGAGAATTGCATTGAAAATACTTATATTGCCAATTACCTAAAGAAAAGAAAGCAAATGGAAGATGATGAGAATACTAATGAAAGGGAAGAGACTTCCCAATATCCTCCTATTATTTCTTATGATGAATCAGGTAACGAGGAGGAGCTTTATATTCGACCAATCTCATCAATAAGGAGCTCAAAGAGGAAGGTTGAACCCACACATAATGTGAGGAAGAAAAAGAAAAGAAGGAGCAACAAAGGTAGAAAGGTATCCCTCCCAAATGATGTTGCTCCCATTACTCATTGTGATGATGATAATTGCTATACTATTGGTGCTATCAATATTTTTAATGATGAGAGTGATTATGCTTATGATATGAAAAGGCCAAGCTTGGGGAAGCTATGTTTGATGAGAATGACATATTTGAGAATATATTTGCTGAAATTAATGTTTGTCCCAAGCTTGGGGATGCTATGTTTAATAATAATGATATTTTTAGTCTCCCAAGTTTTGATATACAAAGTAGTTATGATGATAGCATGCCTCCTACCTATGATGATTGTATTGATGAAAGTGGGTTCGGAAGAGTGTCAACTTTAGGAATTAGTGATCCCACTATTTTGGAGGATGTTGGATTTTATTGTGATGAATATGAAAGTGGATTTGGAAGAGTGTCAACTTTATTTACTGATTCCACTATCTTGGGAGAGGTTTCAATCGATTATGATGAGAACGAAGTTGCTACTTATGATGATTATTGTGATGAAAATTATGCTATAAAAAGTAACGATGATTATATTTACAAATCTTGTCATGATTATGATTACCGTTTTTCTGAACATTACTCTTTTAATGTGGAAAAAAATTTAGTGTTCAAGTCTCTTATGATACTCCTACTATTCCGAATGAGAAGAAGTTTGCTTATGTGGAGAGTATTAAAAATTCTATGCTTGTAGATCATGAAAAGAATGCTTTAGGTGCTGGTTATATTGTTGAGTTCATTCATGATGCTACTGAAAATTATTATGAGAGAGGAACATATGCTTGTAGGAATTGCAATAATACCAAGTTTCCTCTCTATGTGCTTCAAGTTTTGAATTTATGCTTGTGTTACCTTCCTATGCTAGTTGATTATTGTTCCCATAAGTTGTTTGCTCACAAAATCCCTATGCATAGGAAGTGGGTTAGACTTAAATGTGCTAGTCATATGCTTCATGATGCTCCCGTTATGTTTCAATTCTTATCTTTTATGTGAGCATCATTGTCATCATCATGCCTAGCTAGAAAGGCATTAAAGAAAAGAGCTTGTTGGGAGACAACCCAATATTTACCCTTACTGTTTTTGTGTGTCCACATGATTATTCTACTGTAGTAATCATGTTTTATAGCTTTTGTTTCAATAAAGTGCCAAGTAGAACCTTTGGAAAGACTTGGGTGAAGTTTATGTGATCTTGCTGTGAAAAACAGAAACTTTAGCGCTCATGAGATTAGCTGCAATTGTTTACTGGAGAGTGGTTTTAGGTTGATTCTTTTTTCGGATGATTAATAGACAAATTCCTAAGGTCCAGCAATTTATTTCAGAATTTTTGGGGTTCCATAAGTATACGTTTGATACAGATTACTACAGACTGTTCTGTTTTTGACAGATTCTGTTTTCATTGTGTTGTTTGCTTATTTTGATGCATCTATGAGTAGTATCGGAGGGTATGAACCATAGATAAGTTCGAATACAGTAGGTTTTAACCAATATGAATTTAGAATGAGTTCATTACAGTACCTAAGTGGTGATTTATTTTCTTATACTAACGGAGCTTACGAGTTTTGTGTGGTTGAAGTTTTCAAGTTTTGGGTAAGGCTTCAATGGACTATGGAATAAGGAGTGGCAAGAGCCTAAGCTTGGGGATGCCCAAGGCACCCCAAGGTAATATCCAAGGACAACCAAGGGCCTAAGCTTGGGGATGCCCCGGAAGGCATCCCCTCTTTCGTCTTCGTTCATCGGTAACTTTACTTGGAGCTATATTTTTATTCACCACATGATATGTGTTTTGCTTGGAGCGTCATTTTATTTTGTTAGTTTTTTCTTGGTGTTAGTTAGAATAATGTTTTGCATCTTTAGTTTCAATAAAAAGTCAAGGATGGCCTTTGCCATGCTTATTTTGCTAGTTTGCATGTTGCTGTTTAAAAACAGAAAGTTTACCGCTGTTGCAAAAATTCCCTAGAAAAGTCAGAGCATGGTCGAATGTTGAATCTTTTTGCATATTAAGATCTGATAAATTTATTACAGTGGGAATTTTATTTCTTAATTTTTGGAGTTGGGGAAGTATTGATAGTCTTGCATTCTTTACAGACTGTACTGTTTTGGCAGATTGCTGTTATGGTTGCATTGTTTGCATATGTTTGCTTTTTTAATGATTCTATTTGAGGATAGGAGTATTGAATATTCAGAGGAATTTAGTATTAAATGTTGAATAATAATATTAGTGATTTGTTACAGTATAATATGATAAGGTTTTGCATTGGCTTATACTAACCTATCTCACGAGTTCTTGTTGAGTTTGTTGTGAATGAAGCTTTTGATAAAAAGAAAACAAACCATGATATGAGAGAAATTAAGGAGACACAAAAGTTCAAGCTTGGGGATGCCCAAGGCACCCCAAGATAATATTTCAAGAAGTCTCAAGCATTCAAGCTTGGGGATGCCCCGGTAGGCATCCCACCTTTCTTCTTCAACAATCATCGGTTAGTATCGGTTGAGCCTATGTTTTTGCTTCTTCACATGAGTTGTTCTATCCTTGCAATGTCATTTTATTTTGTTTTTCTTACTGCTTGAATACAATACCAAGATCTGAAATTCTTAAATGAGAGAGAGTCTTCACATAGTTGCATAATTATTTAGCTACTCATTGATCTTCACTTATATCTTTTTGGAGTAGTTTTTCATTTACTCGTGTGCTTCACTTATATCCTATGAGTAAATGGTTGAATGAGTTGAATGTCATAAATCTGAAATTATTTATGTTTCATTTGCTTATCCCATGGGGAGTAATGACTTCACATCTAAGAAGTAGAGGTTGTAAATTTATTGATGGTAGGTAAGCATTGTATTAGTCATTAGAACAATTCATGAAAGAATATTGAAGGAAGGGAGGTTTCACATATAAATATATTATCATAGACATCTTTTATAATTGTGAGCACTCATTAAGTATGACATGCTAAAGAGTTGATGTTGGACAAGGAAGACAACGTAATGGGTTATGTTTTCTCGCATCTCAGTTAAAGTATATTGTCATGGATCATTCAAACATGTTGAGCTTGCCTTTCCCCCTCATGCTAGCCAAAAATTCCTAGCACCAAGTAGAGATACTACTTGTGCTTCCAAACATCCTTAAACCCAGTTTTTGCCATGAGTGTCCACCATACCTACCTATATGCGGTATTTACCTGCCGTTCCAAGTAAATTTGCATGTGCCAAACTCTAAACCTTCAAACTATAATCTGTTTTGTATGCCCGAATTGCTCATGTAGCAACTAGGGGCTGTCAGTGTCTTCCATGCTAGGTGGGTTATTCTCAAGAGGGGTGGACTCCGCTCCTCATTCACGAGAAAGTGGCGGTAACCGGGATGCCTAGTCCCATGATCAAAAAGATCAAAATCAAATCAAAATAATTAAGAAAAATTCCCCCAGGATTGTTGTTAGTTGGAGGCACTCGTTGTTTTGAGCAAGCCATGGATTGATGCTTGTTGGTGGTTGGGGGAGTATAAACTTTTACCATTCTGTATGGGAACCGCCTATAATGTATGTAGTATGGAAGATATTGGGAACTCTTGGTTGTTATGTTGGCAATGAGATCATACCTCTCAAAATTATTTATCTCTATTTCAAAATTGAGCTCTGGCACCTCTGCAAATCCCTGCTTCCCTCTGCGAAGGGCCTATCTTTTACTTTATGCAAGAGTCAAGGTGATCTTCACCTTTCCCTTTTTCATTTTATCCTTTGGCAAGCACTTCGTGGTGGGGTGATCCTGATATATATATCCAATTGGATGTAGGTTAGCATGAACTATTATTGTTGACATCACCCAAAGGTGAATACGTTTGGAGGCAACATTATAAGCCCCAATCTTTCTCTGTGTTTGATTAAAACTTCATAACCACAAGTATCGCGTGAGTGTTAGCAATTGTAGAAGACCATATGATAGTTGACTATGTGAAGTTTGCTAAACCAAAGCTCTGACATAGACTCTTCCTGAAAGTAAGATGAATTGCAATTGTTTGATGACTAAGAATGAAGTTTGCTAGTTTTCAAGAAAGTTTATGGTCTATGCTTTAACTTGTGAATTGCTTGTTACTAGTTCGTGAAAACTTTTATGAGATGAAGTACTGTTATGACATATAATGATGCTAGTAAAGGTGATTGAAATTATCATTGATCAAACTTGTGCACCTCTAGCATTCACACTTCATAAATTCTTTCTTTATCATTTACCTACTCGAGGACGAGTAGGAATTAAGCTTGGGGATGCTGATACGTCTCCAACGTATCTATAATTTATGAAGCATTCATGCTATATTACTATGTATTTTGAATGATTATGGGCTTTATTATCCACTTTTATATTATTTTTGGGACTAACCTATTAACCGGAGGCCCAGCCCAGATTTGCTGTTTTATGCCTATTTTAGTGTTTCGAGGAAAAGGAATATCAGATGGAGTCAAAACGGAACGAAATCAACTGGCGAAGTTATTTTTGGAAGGAAAGCAACCTGGTAGACATGGAGTGCACGTCAGGGGAGTCCCGGGCTGCCCACGAGGGTAGGGGGCGCGCCCTACCCCCCTGGGCGTGCCCCCTGCCTCGTGAGCACCCCGGAGGTCCACCGACGTACCCCTTGCACCCATATATACTTACGTACCCTAAAACTTCCAGAACAGAAGATAGATCGGGAGTTCCGCCGCCGCAAGCCTCTGTAGCCACCAAAAACCAATTGGGACCCTGTTCCGGCACCCTGTTGGAGGGGGATCCCATCACCGGAGGCCATCTTCATCATCCCGGCGCTATCCATGATGAGGAGGGAGTAGTTCACCCTCGGGGCTGAGGGTATGTACCAGTAGCTATGTGTTTGATCTCTCTCTCTCTCTCGTGTTCTCTCTCGTGTTCTTCTATGGCACGATCTTGATGTATTCTGAGCTTTGCTATTGTAGTTGGATCTTATGATGTTTCTCCCCCTCTACTCTCTTGTGATGAATTAAGTTTCCCCTTTTTGAAGTTATCTTATTGGATTGAGTCTTTATGAGAACACTAGATGTATGTCTTGCCATGATTATCTGTGGTGACAATGGGATATCATGTGCCACTTGATGTATGTTTTGGTGACCAACTTGCGGGTTCCACCCATGAACCTATGCATAGGGGTTGGCACACATTCTTGACTCTCCGGTAGGAGCTTTGGGGCACTCTTTGAAGTACTTTTATGTTGGTTGGATGAATCTGAGATTGTGTGACGCATATCATATAATCATGCCCACAGATACTTGAGGTGACAATGGAGTATCTAGGTGACATTAGGGTCTTGGTTGATTTGCGTCTTAAGGTGTTATTCTAGTACGAACTCTTTTATAGATCGATCCGAAAGAATAGCTTTGTGGTGGTTTTGTACCCGACCATAATCTCTATGTTTGTTCTCCGCTATTAGTGGCTTTGGAGTGACTCTTTGTTGCATGTTGAGGTCTTGTTATATGATCTATCTATGTTATTATTGTTGAGAGAACTTGCACTAGTGAAAGTATGAACCCTAGGCCTTGTTTCCTATCATTGCAATACCGTTTACGCTCACTTTTATCGCTCGCTACCTTGCTGTTTTTACAATTTCAGATTACAAATACCTTTATCTACCATCTATTTTGCACTTGTATTACCATCTCTTCGCCGAACTAGTGTATCTATACAATTTACTATTGTATTGGGTGTGTTGGGGACACAAGAGACTCTTTGTTATTTGGTTGCAGGGTTGTTTGAGAGAGACCATCTTCATCCTACGCCTCCTACGGATTGATAAACCTTAGGTCATCCACTTGAGGGAAATTTGCTACTGTCCTACAAACCTGTGCACTTGCAGGCCCAACAACGTCTACAAGAAGAAGGTTGTGTAGTAGACATCAAGCGGTAGTACCGCTCTAGACGGGGAACGGCGGTTCCCTACTACCGTGGACAGATCCGGCACTACCGGTGATGCCAAATTCAAAAATAAACCTACCAAACTTCAATCCAAAAGGCCTAGATGCCATCTCCATCCTACTCAAGCCTCGTCTTAGGCAAAAAGCGAGAAAAGCAATGCCTATTGCCCCTAACAACTAGATACGAGATCTAGGCAAAGAGAGAATGGGAACGGGGGCAATACTGGCATCCATGGCGAGAGGACGCGGTGGGGATCGATTCCACTGGAAGAACTGGCGAGGGGCGGCACGAAGACGGCGGTCGGCCGAAGCCCTCCTGCGGCGAGATGTCGCTGGAGTGACGAAGGAGATGAGAGAGTGGAGCAAATGGGTAGGGGGGAGAAAAGCAACTCCCCCTACCCCAACATATCCCCCCACGCCCGCCCCGGAGCGGTAGTACCGGTTGATGATTATCAGCGGTAGTACCGCGCCCCCTCCGGTAGTACCGCTTAGCCGCAAAAAGACTGGCTCAAAAAGGCTTAGCTCAAGGAAAAAAAGGCTGGAAACGAGAGCAAACACAAACGCAAAACCAACACCCAGAGGACAAGAAACACACTCCTCTCCCAGAGAGGGCGGTGGCCGAGGCCACCTATGTTTGAGTCCAGAGGTATGGCACCGCGAAGATTTTAACCTTGGGCCCATGACCAAAACTCATCTTTGAAGCATAAGTACCATCAAAAATGGCTAATGTGAAAGAGTTTGGTTAGTTTATGCATAATGGGGGAGGGAGAGTTCATTGAGAGAATAACACTCCCCCTATGTCCATGCCTACACCTAGACAAGATGTCACGTTGAGTATGATGAGGTGTGCACGGGTTCAAGCAACATTGCTCGAATCAATGATATTTAGCTCATGCCTTAACTCGTGAAATCTTGCTTCATCCAAGGGCTTCGTGAAAATATCTGCAAGGTTATCATGAGTGTTGACATATTTGAGCTTGACCTCCCCTCGCCTAATGTGATCCCGGATGAAATGGTATCGAATCTCAATATGCTTTGTCTTGAAGTGTTGCACCGGGTTGAGAGAGATCTTGATGGCACTTACATTGTCACACCATAGAGGCACTTCGTCACAAATGACACCGTAATCCTTCAAAGTTTGCCTCATCCATAGAAGTTGAGCACAACAACTACTGGCAGCCACATACTCCACTTCAGTGGACGAGAGAGATACACAACTTTGCTTCTTGGAAGACCAACTCACTAAAGATCAACCAAGTAATTGGCACCTTCCTGAGGTGGACTTCCTATCCACCTTGTCTCCCGCCCAATCTGAGTCTGTATAGCCCAAAAGATCAAAGCTGGCTCCTCTTGGGTACCATAAGCCAAAGTTTGGGGTATGAGCCAAATATTGAAACATTCGCTTGACTGCCACAAAGTGACTTTCCTTAGGTGTGGCTTGAAATCATGCACAAATTCCCACACTTAACATGATATCTGGTCTAGATGCACAAAGGTAAAGCAAGGAGCCAATCATGGAGCGATATACCTTTTGATCCACCACTTTACCATTGGGATCAATGTCAAGTTGGAACTTGGTGGGCATTGGAGTGGAAGCCGGCTTGACATCACTTAGCTTGAATCTTTTTAGCATGTCTTGAGTGTATTTGGCTTGGTTGATGAAGGCACCTTCTCTTCTTTGCTTGATATCTAAACCTAGGAAGAACTTCAACTCTCCCATCACATCTTGAACTTAGAGGTCATGAAAGCGGCAAATTCCTCATTGAAAGCTTTGTTAGGGGAACCAAAGATAATATCATCAACATATAGTTGGCACACAAACAACTCCCCTTTGACCTTCTTAGTAAAAAGAGTGGGATCGATTTGCCCGACTTCAAATCCACGATCTTGCAACAACTGTAAGGTGGTCATACCACACACGTGGGGCTTGCTTGAGGCCATAGAGTGCCTTATCGAGTTGATACACATGATCAGGGAAGTAGGGATCCTCGAACCCGGGGGGGTTGCTTGACATATACCAACTCATTAATAGGACCATTAAGAACAACACTCTTCACATCCATTTGTCGCAACTTGAAATTATGATGAGAAGCATAAGCAATCAACAAACGAATGGATTCAAGGAGAGCAACGGGAGCAAAGGTTTCACCATAGTCGATACCCTCGACTTGGGAGTAGCCTTGTGCTACCAACCTTGCCTTGTTGTGAACAATGATCCCATGAGCATCTTGCTTGTTCTTGAATATCCACTTGGTTCCAATGACATTGTGGTTCTCCGAAGGTCTTGGCGCCAATCTCCACACTTTGTTGTACTTGAAGTTGTAGAGTTCTTCATGCATGGCGTTGAGCCAATCCGGATCTTCGAGCGCCTCATAGACCTTTTGGGGTTCAACATAGGAGACAAACGCGTGATGTTCACAATAGTTTGCTAATTGTCTATGAGTGCTTACCCCCTTTCTTAGGCTTCCAACGAAATTCTCCATGAGATGACCTTTGGTAGTGAGCTTGGAAGCAATCTTCATGGCACGCCGCTCTAATTCCTCCTCGTATGTGAAAAAAGGAGGGGTAACTTGATCATCTTGAGCGCCGTCTTGAGCTTGTTCTTGATCTTGAGCTTTCTCTTGATCTTGAACTTGCTCAAAGGGGAGAAATTGAGCTTGGGCATCATTTGGTGATTCACCACCATCTTGCAGTTGATCTTGCCCTTGATCTTGTTCATGAGGTTGAGGGCCTTCACTTTGTTCTTCGGAAGCGTGTGGGTCTTGGGTTGGTGATGGCTCCACTTGAGTGGAGCATTGTCCTTCTCCTTCGGGCACAAGGAGTTCCTCAATGGGTACGATATGACCAACACCCATTCTTCTTATGGCTTGGGGAGGAATTTCATCACCTACATCACAAGTACCACTTTGCTCCACTTGGGAGCGTTATTTTCGTCAAACTCCACGTCACACGTCTCCTCAATGAGTCCGGTGGAATTGTTGAGGACACGGTAAGCATGAGAGTTTGTAGCATAACCAACAAATATGCCCTCATAAGCTCTAGCCTCAAATTTAGATAAACGAACACCTTTCTTGAGAATGAAACACTTACACCCGAACACCCGGAAGTACTTGAGGTTGGCCTTATTACGGGTACGTATTTCATAAGGAGTCTTGTTCAAGCCTTTGCGGAGATAGAGCCGATTGGATGCATGATATGCTGTGTTGATGACTTCGTTCCAAAAGTTGTATGGAGACTTGAACTGTGCCATCATGGTCCTTACCGCATCCATCAACGTCCGGTTCTTCTTCTCCGCGAGACCATTTTGTTGAGGGGTATATGGTGCAGAATATTGATGCTTGATCCCCTCCTCACTAAGAAACTCATCCAAGGTGTAGTTCTTGAACCCGGTGCCGTTGTCACTCCTAATTGTCAAGAACTTTGCATCATGTTGACATTGAGCTTCATTTGCAAAGTCGATGACGGTTTGTTGACTCTCACACTTCCTATTAAAGAAACATACCCAAGTGTATCTTGAATAATTATCCACAATCACCAAGCAATACTTTCTACCCCCAAGACTATCAAAGGATGGAGGCCCAAAGAGATCCATGTGAAGGAGATCCAAAGGTCTCTTCAAGTAGATGATAGTCGTAGGAGGGTGAGTGTCGGTGTCAAAACCGGAGGATCTCGGGTAGGGGGTCCCGAACTGTCCATCTAGGCGGATGGTAACAGGAGACAAGGGACACGATGTTTTTACCTAGGTTCGGGCCCTCTCGGTGGAGGTAAAACCCTACTCCTGCTTGATTAATATTGATGATATGGGTAGTACAGGAGTTGATCTACCACGAGATCGGAGAGGCTAAACCCTAGAAGCTAGCCTATGGTATGATTGTTGTTCGTCCTACGGACTAAAACTCTCCGGTTTATATAGACACCGGAGAGGGCTAGGGTTACACAGAGTCAGTTACAATGGGAGGAGATCTTCATATCGTATCGCCAAGCTTGCCTTCCACGCCAAGGAAAGTCCCTATCCGGACACGGGACGAAGTCTTCAATCTTGTATCTTCATAGTCCGGGAGTCCGGCCAAAGGTCATAGTCCGCCCATCCGGACACCCCCTAATCCAGGACACCCTCAGTAGCCCCCGAACCAGGCTTCAATGACGACGTGTCCGGCGCGCAAATTGTCTTCGGCATTGCAAGGGGGGTTCTTCTCCAGCTCCATATACTTGTAGAATAGTGTCCGGCTTCTGATAAATGTTGCGCTCCTTAGCTTCCGCGCCCAATAAAGGACATCTTCCACGTGTCAAACGAATGCGAAAAGCCAGGGTATTTTTACATTTTCCCCCCTAGTGGCTCAAATAAGCTGCCTATATAAAAAGAGACGAGGATTTAGATCCGAACCACACCATATCCCCTTCGCAAGCTATCATCGGAGCGCTTCTGACCAGAAAATCCATTCCATCATGGACAGCCGACGCGGCTCCTCCTCTCGTGCTCCCAGCCCCAAGCCCGGGGATTGGGAGAGATGCTCCGTCCCGCATAGTAAGCTAGTAGTGCTTCAATCCAAGGGGCTACTTCCCCCGGCATATATGGTCCCAGTTCGATATGGGATTGCCACCTACGGCGGCGGAGAGCAGGCGGAGAGCGTCCCCAATCCCTCTCAAGGAGAGCGGGTGTGCCTAGTTCCTTATTTAATAAGGGGACTCGGATTTCCAATTCATCCCTTTCTCCAAGGTCTACTGGAGTTCTATGGCCTCCAGCTACACAACCTCACACCGGCCTCCATACTGCACATTGCGGGCTTTGTGGCCCTCTGCGAGCTATTCTTGGGCATCGAGGCCCATTTCGCACTATGGAAGAGGCTGTTCTGCCTTGTGCCCCGCTCTCAGGAGGGGTTAATTTATCAAGTGGGCGGAGCCGAACTATGGTGCATCGCCGGGACCGGATACCTATCCGGTACCCCCAATAAGGCGTCCGAGGACTGGCCTTTGGAATGGTTTTATATGGATGACGTCCCCCTGCTGGACCCTGTGCGGATTGGCCTCCCTGAGTTTAACAACGCTCCGTTAAAGAAACGCCTGAGCTGGCGCCCATGGAATCCTCAAAGGGAAACTGACAGGGACGTCCTTTACCTGATGAGCCGGATAAGATTGTTGGCTCATTCCGGACTGACCATGATCGAGGTCATGGCCACATGCATTACGCGGGGGGTGCAGCCGCTTCAGTATAGAGGCCACCCCATGTGGGATTTCAACGGGGAGGACGACGCCATCCGGTGCGGTCGCAAGGGACCAGATTCGGCTGCTACTCTAACGAAGATCTTATCCACTTTGTACAAGGGAGAAGAAGAGGAATTCACCCGTGTCAACCCACGAGGCGGGTTCTCCATGTATAGCCCTCCGAGCTGGGTAAGCGAACACTTTCACTTATCTACCCGTTTTCGAAATTCCATAATTGAGTACTTAGTCTGGCGATGTTAACGCAGGAGCTGCGCCAGACGGTGAAGGAAATCAACAGCCCTCCTCCACAGCCCGAGGACCCAGAACGGTCCCTCGATCCGGATTCCCAAGAGGACCCGGACTTATGTGTGGAGTTAATTGATGGGGTGTTTCATCAATTGAGTAAGGACAACACCTTAGTGGCCATTACGGCCGACTATCCCGGACTACTTCCAGCCTCAAAGGTAACCGAGACCTAAGTCCCTGTACTTTGAAGGAGATCCATCCATGCCTTATTTTGAATGTTGTAAATCAATAGTGTTTTGTTTTGCAGGGGAAATCCTTGAGGCGGAGTGTCGGGCCCGCGGTGGGCAGCCAACAAGGGCCGCTGAAGCCAGACGAGCCAAAAAGAAGTACGGACCAGATCGAGACTCCGGTGCAACGGTACGATGTGCGAATTTAACGCCTAGGGTTTATGCCCTCAAGTCATGCTAACACACATGCTCTCCTTAGGAAGAAGAGAGACCGCCGGACTATATCTACCGGCTAGACTTCAAGGCCAGATCCGGAAGTGGAGGCGGACACGGGGCGCGCGTCGGGCATTCCTCCGACAGAGGATGCAGACGGGCTATCTGCCATCAATTCAGATGTGGAGAGTGCCATGAACCACAGGCATCGCTGGACTGTTCTTCAGGACGCATGTTTTTCCCCAGAGGCATTGAACGCCTTTAATACGGGAGATGCGTACCTCCGTGCCGCTCAAAATGGTCTAGCCAGAGCCATAGAGCAGTATGTAAAAGACATACGGGTGAGTAAATCTGATGGTTATATATCTCAGTAGCCTCCGAGACTTGAAATAGTTAAGATAACTGTTTTAAGGATCATATATTATGCAGGGTCTTACAAAGAAGAACATGCAACTGTCTCAGGAGCTGGAAGAGTGCAAGGCCCAACTCGAGGCCGCACTGGCCGCTTCAGTTATTGCCAAGGGGACCCCCTCAGGTAATATATCCTCCGAAAAATAACTCCATCGTGAAGTGCGGCATGTGTGCAATTCTGACGATAACAGTGCAGATGGGGCCGGAGTAAATCCGGACAAGCAACAACTCCTGCGCCAACTAAAGGCTGGCGAGAGCGTGCTGACGAGGGTGAGGCAAGAGAAGAACAAACTTCAAGACGCCAATACCCAGCTAGGCGAGGAACTAAAGGATGTCTGTATTCAGCTGTCTGCTTCCGTAAAGGAGAGTAGGCGACTTTGACGCGACATTTTTAGTAAGTGCTTGAACGAATTCTCGAAAAAAAAATCAGCGAGGAAGTCGATTGACAGAGCTATGTCTGTAGGTCTGCTGATAGGTCGTCCTGCGGAGGAAATGCCCGGTTCAACGGGGGACCATCTTCCCGAGCTGTTGCAACTGCACGAACGAGTGCGGCAGGCAATGCAGGGCGTCGTCCAGGCTATGTGGCCATCCCTCTCCGTGCCTGAAGGCCTTGGGGAGCTTGCAAAGAAGCTGGAGGGAGTGCGGCAGCGCTTCCGGTTGTGGAAGATATCGGCCTGCCGTCAAGGTGCCAGGGAGGCCTGAGCCATGGTGAAGACTCGGTACACGAAGGCTGACCCGAACCACATGGCCGAGGTCGACCCTATGGGTCCTGACGGAAAGGAGATCCCTGTCAGTTTAGTATATGGCCAGGTAGAGCTGGCTGCAAAGTACTCTCAACAGGACTGTAAATTAGACCGCCTGTTGGATGGTATTGAAGAAGAATATACCGAGTCGGATTGACTCTGTAAATTAAAATGACATGAAAAATGCCTTCTAGCCGGATTGTAGATCATTTGTCATTGCGGACCTTTTCGCTTCGACCTCTGGACCCTATAGTCCGGAGTGTGTCCGAATACCCTCTCGATTATGTAAGAACCGGGGCATGCATGGAGACAAGGCGTAAGGGTCATAATTGCTTTAGCAGATAAGTGCCCAACTAGTTATGTTATATTACATGGTTAGTAAGAGACATCTTCCAGGGAAAATAGTTCCGTTAGGGGTTCGTTTCCCTGGGAGGCATGCCCTAAAGTGCATGTCCGAACTGCTAAAAAGAGCAGAAAAGCATCTGGGGGCAGATAAATAAACAAGAAAAATCATCTTTTAGTTCACCGACCGAATATTCCCTTAAGAACGCTAGCTTTCGGCTTCACCCAGTCTGAGGTACACATCCGGCTGACCCGGCAGTAACAATCACAGAGGTGCTCCCTTTACCACCTAGCCGAACAAACGGGAACGTAGGGGTAAGCACAGGAGCCAGGCAACCCAGCTTGGCCAAAACTTAAGTCATATAGATGCATATAATGGTGTATAAAAGGTTCATGCGGAAGTGTCACACATGTTTTGGGCATGAGGCCCATTTATATAAACTTCTGATAAAGAAGCCCCCAGGTATGATGAGCGCGGGTGGCGCATCAAGTATGTGCGAACAATGCGCAAGCAAGCCCCTAAGGACTTGGCAGAAAAAAAAGGTAGGGAGAAGGAGAGAAATACCAGACAGCTAATGTGAAAAAATAAAAAGGGGACAGAGGAAGGAGACGAACACGGAGTCTGGCGCTAGGCGTAGAATCTTCGTAGGCGTGCTGTGTTCCATGGGTTCGGCTTGAGTCAGTTGTCCGATGCGTTTCGCAGACGGTACGCTCCACCAGCCAGTACTTGGTCGATTATGAAGGGACCCTCCCATTTGGGCTTTAGTTTGTCCTTTTTCTTGTCCGGCAGGCGTAGAACTAGTTCGCCAACATTATAAGTTTTGGCCCGTACTTCTCTGCTTTGATATCTTCGAGCCTGATGTTGATAGAATGCGGACCGGGCTTTTGCCATGTCGCGCTCCTCCTCCAATGCGTCCAAGTTGTCCTGCCGATCGAGCTCGGCTTCTCTTTCTTCGTACATGCGCACGCGAGGTGAGTCATGAATTATGTCGCAGGGCAGAACTGCCTCTGCGCCGTATACCATAAAAAATGGTGTGAATCCGGTAGTGCGATTCAGCATGGTCCGCAGCCCCCAGAGTACGGAGTCAAGCTCCTCTACCCAGTGCGTGTTAGATTCCTTGAGGGATCGCACTAGTCTGGGTTTGATGCCGCTCATGATGAGACCGTTGGCTCGCTCGACTTGATCGTTAGTTTGTGGGTGATAGACTGAAGCGTAGTCGAGCTTGATGCCCATGTTTTTGCACCAGAGTTTAACTTCGGCGGCCATGAAGTTTGTGCCGTTGTCAGTTATGATGCTATGGGGGACGCCGTAACGGTGTACAACCCCGGATATGAAGTCTATCACCGTTCCGGATTCGGCCGTCTTTACAAGCTTGGCCTCTATCCATTTGGTGAATTTGTCCACCATGACCAGTAGATATTTTTTCTTGTGGGTTCCTCCTTTAAGGGGTCCAACCATGTCAAGCCCCCAGACCGCAAAAGGGCAGGTGATGGGTATGGTTTGTAGGGCTGTAGGCGGCATGTGGCTTTGATTAGCGAATAATTGGCAACCGACGCACCGCTGCACTAAGTCCTGAGCGTCTGCCCGGGCCGTTGGCCAATAAAATCTGGTACGGAAGGCCTTGCTTACAAGGGCCCGGGCTGCAGCGTGGTGCCCGCCTAGTCCGGTATGAATTTCAGCCAGAAGATTTCGCCCTTCTTCTTCGGAGATACACCTTTGAAGGACTCTGGTTGTACTCTTCTTATAAAGATCTCCCTCGTGGACTTTGTAGGCTTTAGATCGCCGCACCATGCAGCGGGCCTCATTTTGGTCCTCAGGACGTTCCTGCCTAGTTAGGTAGGCTAGAAATGGTTCTGTCCACGGGGCAATGACTGCCATTATTGTGTGGGATGACGGTGTTGTTTCATTGGCAGAGCCACCAACTGTGTCAGAATGTTCGGTGAGGGGTAGTGTGGTTGCGTCCGAGCTGTTGTTTCCGGACTCTCCCTCCCATGTTAAGGATGGCTTGAAAAGCCTCTCTAGGAAGATGTTGGGAGGGACGGCGTCGCGCTTTGCGTCGATGCGTGCCAACACATCTGCAGCCTGGTTGTTCTCCCGGGCTATATGGTGAAATTCGAGCCCCTCAAACCGGGCTGACATCTTTAAGATGGCATTGCGATAAGCTGCCATTTTTGGATCTTTGGCGTCAAAGTCTCCATTTATTTGGGATACCGCGAGGTTTGAATCCCCACGGGCCTCTAGGCGCTGAATGCCCATGGAGACTGCCATCCGGAGACCATGTAGAAGGGCCTCATATTCGGCTGCGTTGTTGGAGTTCGTGTACATTATCTGAAGTACGTATTGGACTATATCTCCTGTAGGGGACGTCAGAACGACGCCAGCCCCCAGGCCAGCCAACATTTTGGAGCCGTCGAAGTGCATGATCTAGTTGGAATATGCGCCGTACTCTTTAGGGAGCTCGGCTTCGGTCCATTCGGCGATGAAGTCAGCCAAAACCTGCGATTTGATAGCTCACCGTGGCTTGTAAGTTATATCGAACGGGAGGAGCTCAATGGCCCATTTGGCAATCTGGCCCGTTGCGTCGTGGTTGTTTATAATATCATTAAGAGGTACTTCGGATGCTACTGTTATTGAACACTCTTGGAAATAGTGTCGCAGCTTCTGGGATGCCATGAACACCGCGTATGCTATCTTTTGATAATGCGGGTACCGTGACTTGCATGGAGTTAGGACAGTGGACACGTAGTAAACTAGTTTTTGGAGAGGAAACTTGTGTCCGTCCGTTTCTTGTTCGACGACAAGCACCGCGCTTACAACTTGATGGGTTGCCGCGATGTATAATGGCATTGGTTCGCCCGTGTTGGGCGCGGCCAGGACCGGATTTGTTGCCAGTATGGCTTTGATTTCTTCGAGTCTGGCCGTGGCGGCATCCGTCCACTCGAAGTGTTCGGTGCGCCGCATGAGGCGATAAAGGGGTAATGCCTTTTCTCCTAAGCGGGAGATAAAGCAGCTTAGAGCCGCCACGCATCCAGTTAATTTTTGTATTTGCTTGAGGTCTTTTGGGATATCCAATTGCGACAGAGCTCGGATCTTGGCTGGGTTTGCCTCAATTCCTCTACCGGATACAATGAAGCCCAAGAGCTTTCTGGCTGGCACGCCGAAAATGCATTTTTCTGGGTTGAGCTAAATGTCATATGCTCGGAGATTGTTGAACGTGAGCCTCAAGTCGTCTACTAGAGTTTCGACATGCTTGGATTTGATGACCACGTCATCTATGTATGCTTCAACTGTTTTGCCGATCTGGTTGGCCAGACATGTCTGAATCATGCACTGATATGTTGCGCCGGTGTTTTTTAGCCCGAAGGGCATCATGTTGAAGCAGAATGGGTCGTATGGGGTGATGAATGCCGTTGCGGCTTGGTCTGACTCTGCCATCTTGATTTGGTGGTAGCCAGAGTATGCATCGAGGAAACACAATGAATCGTGTCCTACAGTGGCGTCGATGATTTGATCAATTCGGGGGAGGGGGAAGGGATCCTTTGGGCAGGCTTTATTTAGGTCTTTGAAATCGACACATAGGCGCTAGGATTTGTCCTTCTTTGGTACCATCACCAGGTTTGCTAGCCAGTCCGGATGTTTTATATCTCTGATGAATCCGGCTTCCAGTAGTTTTGCTAGCTCCTCTCCCATGGCTTGTCTCTTGGGTTCGGAGAAACGCCGAAGAGTCTGCTTAACGGGCTTGAACCCTTTTAGGATGTTTAGGTTGTGCTCGGCCAGCCTGCGTGGGATTCCTGGCATGTCTGAAGGGTGCCAGCCAAAATGTCCCAATTTTCTCGTAGGAATTCTCTGAGTGCGGCGTCTACATCAGGTTTTAGTTGTGCCCCGATGGAGGCCGTTTTTGTGGTGTCCATTGGATGGACTTGGAATTTGACTATTTCGTCTGCCGGCTTGAAGGAGGTGGACTTGGATCTTTTGTCGAGTATCACGTCGTCCCTGTCCACCGTGGAGCGCAACGCAGTTAGTTCCTCAACCGACAGGGCTTCGGATAGTGCCTCGAGGGCCAGTGCGGCTGTCTTGTTTTCGGCGCGGAGCGCTGTGTCCGGATCACTAGCAAGAGTGATGATTCTGTTGGGTCCGGGCATTTTGAGCTTCATGTACCCGTAATGGGGTATAGCTTGAAAAAATGTGAATGCTTCTCGCCCTAACAGAGTGTGGTATCCGCTGCTGAACGGGGCCACTTGAAATGTGACCTCCTCGGATCTGTAATTATCCGGCGTGCCGAACACCACGTCTAGCATGATTTTCTCTGAACAACATGCTTCCCGGCTGGGGATTATTCCTCTAAAGGTTGTGTTGCTTCGCTCAATGCGGCTCTAGTCTATTTCCATTTTTCTCAATGTTTCCTCATAGATGAGGTTCAATCCGCTGCCGCCGTCCATGAGTACCTTTGTAAGCCGGAAGCCGTCCACTATCGGACTGAGGACCAATGCAGCTGGTGCTCGGGCTGACCGGAATTTAGGTTCGTCACTGGCATTAAAAGTAATAGCCGTGTCACTCCATGGATTTATTGTTGCTACCTGGTAGACTTCGGCAAGGCTGTGGAGCGTTCGCTTCCTCGCATTGTTCGATGCGAAGGTCTCGAAGACTGTTGACACCGTACTGGCGTTTCCGGGGTGGTGTTGTACAGATTCTGGAGTTAGAAGCTCCTCGCCACTCCTGGCCACCTGCCAGAGTATCCAACATGCTCTAAGGCTGTGAGTTGGTGTGACTTCCCCTGAACTATGAATTTTACAGAGTCCATTGAGCCATCCCTCCAGTACGGTCCCATACCCTATAGAGGGTTTTTGTTTTTTGCTGTTTGGCTTAAGTGCCTGGCGATAATGCGCCCTTTTGCTTCGGACTGGGATTGTATTCAGGGCCGGATTGTCCCAGGATTTCGTTTCGGTTTTCCGAATGCTTTCTGTCGCACAGTACTTTTGTACTATGGATGTCAAGTCGGCGAAGAGTGTAATTTCGCAACGACTTATGGTGTTGAGGATCCCGATGTCCGTGCAGTTGTTACAGAAGAATGCAATTGCATCCTTCTCACGGCAGTCCTTTATCCTGTTTACAACCAGGAGGAATCTGGCCCAGTAGTGGTGTACTGTTTCCCCGGGCTCTTGCCGTATTTGGCATAGATCCCTTATAGTTGGGTGGGTGGGTGGATTTAAATCCGGAACCTCGCCCGATCTAAGACTCAGGGGCCAAGAAATTTCCGAATCCGGAAGCTTGTTTTCTTGGACGTTATTCAATGAATCAGGCCTGCTGCCTGACTTCAGGTTCATGGCTTGGGCGACATCCTCCCCTCCGCGGATATCCGGCTTGGAGGGGTCGGGAATCCGGACACATCTGGTCCTTAGGATGGGCGAAGATTCGCCGCATTTTTCTTCCACCACTTCAACGTGGTGGGTGACCTGGGGAGAGTCAATCTCTCTCTGATCGGGTTTAAGCCCCATCTGGTCGTAATCTGTAGTGACTTCCAGGGCGGCGATGCGATCCAAGAGCTCGTTAAGGGAAGAGAGCTCCATCGGATCTAACTGCTCGGCGAGTTCCGAGATGATATGGACATTGCTTTCGATGACCCGAGAGGTCATCGCCGGCGCGGCGGCCGAACATTCGGTCATCAAAAACCTGCCTAGCCGGAGAGTTTAGCCGACAGCCAAAGCTCCTTTAGCAACAGCGCCGTCTTTAAAGACGGGGTGCGGCATCCTTCCTGTTGGTGACGACACAGAGGAACTCTCAATGAAAGCACCAATGTCGGTGTCAAAACCGGCGGATCTCGGGTAGGGGGTCCCGAACTGTGCGTCTAGGCGGATGGTAACAGGAGACAAGGGACACGATGTTTTTACCCAGGTTCGGGCCCTCTCGGTGGAGGTAAAACCCTACTCCTGCTTGATTAATATTGATGATATGGGTAGTACAAGAGTTGACCTACCACGAGATCGGAGAGGCTAAACTCTAGAAGCTAGCCTATTGTATGATTGTTGTTCGTCCTACGGACTAAAACTCTCCGGTTTATATAGACACCGGAGAGGGCTAGGGTTACACAGAGTCGGTTACAATGGGAGGAGATCTTCATATCGTATCGCCAAGCTTGCCTTCCACGCCAAGGAAAGTCCCTATCCGGACACGGGACGAAGTCTTCAATCTTGTATCTTCATAGTCCGGGAGTCCTGCCAAAGGTCATAGTCCGGCCATCCGGACACCCCCTAATCCAGGACTCCCTCAGTGAGCTTTCTCATGAAGCTTTCCTTCGATACAAGCACTGCAAGCATGATCTTTGGCAAAACTAACATTTGTTGGTCCATGGACATGGTCCCCCTTGAGAATACTTTGCAAAGATCTCATATTGACATGGGTTAAACGGCGATGCCAAAGCCATCCCACATCAACTTTAGCCATTAGGCATGTCACGGTCTTAGTGGGTCGCTCCGAAAAGTTAATCACATAAAGACCGTTCTCGACATGCCCAACAAAGGCTACTTTAAGAGTCTTGCTCCACAAGAGGGCCATAGTATCAATATCAAAGAAAGTGGCAAAGCCCATGAGTGCAAATTGATGAACGAAAAGTAGATTGTAAGCAAGGGACTCAACAAGCATGACTTTCTCGATCGTTAGATCATGAGAAATGACAACCTTGCCGAGACCCAATAACTTAGAGGACAAGGCATCACCCCACTCGACGTTGGTGGGCATAGAAGGGATCTTGTGCACATCCACCACCAAGTATTTGCTTCTGGTCATATGATTCATTGCTCCACTATCGAACAACCATGATCCCCCACCGGAAGCAAACACCTACAAGAGATCAATGCTTGGTTTTAGGTACCCATTTACTAATGGGTCCTTTGATGTTAGTAACAAGGGTCTTAGGAACCCAAATATACCATTCAATGTACTCATAAGGAGAACCAACAAATTTAGCATAAACATGCCCATCACTAGCACAACACAACACATAAGAAGGGTTAAAGTCGCCGGCTTTGTTGGAAGGGGTGGCATTGCCCTTTTTGACATGACCGCCCTTCACAGTGTTCTTCTTCTCCTTAGGAGCACCGTCTCCCTCCTTCACAAAAGTTTGCTTGAGAGGAGGAGGTCGTTTGGCCTTGTCGTTCTTCTTCTTGTACTTGGACTTGGGTGCGAACCCAACTCCCTCCTTGGCGATAACTTCCTTTTGATTGCTCAGAAGGTCGTTGAGGTTCTTCTCTCGTTGTATGCACATCACAAGGCCTTTCTCGAGTTTCTCCTTCAACTTGGCATTCTCCTCCACAAGATGCACATGCTCACAACACGGGTTAGTGGCATTTGCATTATCAATTAATACCATATGAGGAAAGGGGGCTTTTTCTTTGGTTAGCTTAACTTGGAGTTGATCATGAGACTCCTTGAGGCTAGCATGAGCACCCTTCAAGACCTTGTGGGCCTTGTCGAGTATATCAAACTCCTCCTTGGGTCTAGCATGGTCAATGCCAAGTTTAGGCTTCTCGAAAGTTAGCACACGAGACACAACAAGAGCATGATCAAGATCTTTCCTTAACTTAGCATGGTCATCGTTGTGTGACTCCTCAAGAGCCAAACGATGCCCACACACTTCCTCAAGAGCATCAGAGAGATCCGATATCTCATCGGCATAGTCACAACTATGACCTTCCATCTTAGAGATGGTTTCTTCATGAGCCTCGATCATGTCATTGGCTTCACCAAGTTGTTCCAAGAGAGCAACAAAGTGCTTCTTGGATTTTCCCTTGAGCTTACTCATAAAAGACTCAAATTCATTCACTTCCTCATTAGACCCCTCACTTTCATCAATGCCATCCGTCAAGGAGGGATTAGTAATGATGGTGGATTTGATGTTGGGGGTTACCTTGTTGGTGGCTTTAGCCATGAGACACTTGGCGGTGATGTTCTCATTGGGTGAGTCGAAGAGGGATACCCGTGGAGTTGTGGCAATGGCAACGGAAGCCATGGCTATGGCTTCACTATCTTCATCATCATCGTCATCCTCATGGTATTCTTCTTGAACCACCAACCCTCGAGTAGGGGTCTTTTTGGTGAAGTTGTTCTTGTTGGGAAAGGACTTGGCTTTGTCTTTTTGGATGAGCTTGCCACCATTGTCTTCCCGCTTCTCGTAAGGGGCAATCCACAACAAAATGGCTCACATTGCCACAATTGTAACTTGTTCCCACATGTTGCTTGCCCTTGAACCCACTTGAGTTGTTCTTGTTGAAGTTGGGCCTTGTATTCTTCTTGCTCCAAAATTGCCTTGAAGCAAGAGCCATGTGCTCATGATAATCATATTTTGTATCTTCGGGGTTGCTCTCCTCATCTTCCTCTTCTTCCTCTTCTTCCACAATAATCTTGGCCTTCAAGGCAAGGTTGGGCTTCCTTGCCCTTCGAGAGCGCAACACCGTGTTGTCGGTGGTCTTGTCCAAGATCCTCAATGCTAAAAACTCATCCAATAGTTCATTTGAGGTCAAGGAGTGGAAGTCCGGTCTTTGACGGATGACGGAGGACAAGGCCTTGTGGTAGGGCATCATTCCTTTGAGGAACTTGCGCTTGATCCAATTTTCATCCGTGTCCTTGCTCCCATGATCTCAGAGTGAGACCGCAAGTTTGGTTACTCTCCGAAAGAGCTCACGAGGTTCTTCATCTTCTTTCATTGCAAACTCATCGGCTTCATCTTTCACCACTTCATAGTTGGATCGTTGAATGCTTGCACTTCCCTTATAAAGGGAAACAACACAATGCCATGCATCTTTGGCCATGGCGAAGGGTCGAAGATGAGGGAGATCTTCGGGTATAACTGCATCTTGAATGATGAAGAGAGAATTCTCTTTGGATTGATTATCCACGGCTTCTCTAGGGGTGAAGTTGCTTCGGTCATGTGGATGAAAACCTTCTTCAACGATTCTCCAAAGATTAGTATTCACATGATTTAAATGACGCTTGAAGCGATAAACCCAAGAATCAAAGTCCTCATTTTTCACAATCTTAGGAGGAGGACCGACATGATTTAAATGAGTGGAAGGAATCGGTCCTCCATAAATTGGAGGTTCCACATGGGCAAAGATGCCGGTGCCATTTCTACCACTAGTAGAATGACCATTTTCACTAGTAGCTTCCCCCTTGTCGGAGTTAGCATCTGTCACCTTGTTAGTGGGATCACCCACTTTCAACGGCGAGGTAGATAGTTTAAGTCCTTCTAAGAATTTATTAAACATGGTTTCAACCTCGGTTGTCATGGAGGTTTTCAATGTGTCCAAAGCCACATGAATTCCTCACGGGACACCGTGGTTCCCCCATCAGCCGTAGTCGAGCTCGGATTCACACGAGAGTGCTCCTCAACACCATCTACAGTGTCAACCATACTCTTCGAACGGTAAAGTCCTTAATAAAGAGAGGAGGCTCTGATACCAATTGAAAGGATCGATAGAGTTGACTAGAGGGGGGTGAATAGGCAACTAACAATTTTTAGCTTTTCTTTACCAAATTAAACTTTGCATCAAACTAGGTTGTCTAGATATGCAACTAGGTGAGCAACCTATATGATGCAACAACAACAAGCACACAAGCAAGCAGGGGATACAACACAAATAAGCTTGCACAAGTAAAGGTACGAGATAACCAAGAGTGGAGCCGGTGAAGACGAGGATGTGTTACCGAAGTTCCTTCCTTTTGAGGGGAAGTACGTCTCTGTTGGAGCAGTGTGGAGCCACAATGCTCCCCAAGAAGCCACTAGGGCCACCGTATTCTCCTCACGCCCTCACACAATGCGAGATGCCGTGATTCCACTATTGGTGCCCTTGAAGGCGGCGACCGAACCTTTACAAACAAGGTTGAGGCAATCTCCACAACTTAATTGGAGGCTCTCAACGACACCACAAAGCTTCACCATAATGGACTATGGCTCCGCGATGACCTCAACCGTCTAGGGTGCTCAAACATCCAAGAGTAACAAGATCTGCTAGGGATTAGTGGGGGAATCAAATTTCTCTTGGTGGAAGTGTAGATCGGGGCCTTCTCAACCAATCCCGAGCAAACCAACAAGTTTGATTGGCTAGGGAGAGAGATCGGGCGAAAATGGAGCTTGGAGCAACAATGGAGCTTTGGGGGAAGAGGTGAGTCATCTTTGGAGAAGAAGACCCCCTTTTATAGAGGGGAGAACAATCCAACCGTTACCCCCAAAACAGCCCTGCAGAGGGCGGAACTACCGCATGGGGTAGCGGTACTACCGCTGGCCCCAGCGGTACTACCGCTCCCCCTTGCAGTACTGCCGCGCAGCCAGGGAGGGCAAGCAGATGGGCAGAAGTTGGACCTAGTGCAATACTACCGCGGTGGTAGGGTGGTACTACCGCTCTCGAGCGGTACTACCGCTTCTACTGCTGCTGCTAGTGCCGCACAATCCAACACAAGAAGCGACCCCCTCGAGTCGACGCGGTAGGAGCCCGGTACCGCAGCGGTACTACTGCTGAGGATCCACAGGCGGTACTACCGCTTCAGAGCGGTACTGCCGCCTGTGGCTCTTGAGTGGTACTACCACTGGGCGCCGCGGTACTACCGCTGGGACCAAGTCACACCCATAGAAAGGGAAGAAAACCTCCATTGAAGCGAGAAGGCTTAGTGGGTGCAAAAAGGGATGTGTACGTGTTGATTCCACCCTAGCCTTACCAAAGCGGACCCCCTCTTGATAGTACGGTGACTCCTACGAAACATGTCCACCAAAACAGAAACGAAAGAGCTGCACCGTCTTGATTAAAACTCCGAGGGGAAGAAATCGTCTTGTGCCAAAGGATTAATTTCTGAAATGCTCAAAGCACACGATTAGTCCGCAAACATGTTGTCATCAATCACCAAAACTACATCGAGAGAGATATGCCTTAACACCCACCTTCTTGAAAAAGTTAGGGTCATTTCAAGAATGTCCAAAACTAGACCATGTTTAATGGAGGGTGTTTGAGTTGGCTAGAAGGCTCCGCCTGAGGGTACGTTGTTTCTCGACATCCTTAAAATGGCCTATTTTTTTCCCACCGGCTTCTATGATCAAATCAAGGCACCATACCAAAGTTATTTGAGTTTTTGATAATTCTCGCATTTTAGTTTTTTGGTGAAAACTGACCAATAAATGGCCGGATGTGACACAACTTGAATATGATGTCAGAAATCCGTTCAAACCTGGCATGCCCACCTACTAGAAAATGTTAGGGTCATTTCATGCATGTCAAAAATAGATCATGTTCAAGAAAGAGTGTTCGGGTATGTGAGAAGTGTGTGTTTGAGAGCATGTTTTTTTTGGCATACATCAAATGACCCCAATGGTTCCATTATCTTATATGAACAATTAAAGGCACTATGCCAAGTTGTTTTGGTTTTCAATAAATTTGGCATTTTCTAGAGTTTTCTTGGTCAAAAATACCGATAAATGGTAGGACATGTGGCAGCTTGCATACGGTGTCGGAAATTGTTCAAAACTGGCATGAATGATTACCATGGGCATGCCCACCTGCCTGCAAAAGTTGGGGTCATTTAAAAAATGTTCAAAACTAGACCATGTTCAATGGAGGGTGCACTCGGATGGGCATGCCCATGTAGGCAACCATGCTAGGTTTGGCCTACCCGGACTTGAACATGGCGTTTTTTTAACATTCTTGAAATCGTTCCAACTTTTGCAAGCCGGTGGGCATGCCCATGGTAGGCATCCATTCCAGTTCGAATGGCAAATATATTTAAAATCATAATTTGAACATGTACTTAAATTTTTTATTTTGAGTTTTTAACATAAGTAATAAATAAACAGAGATAAAATTGAAAACCCTAAATGCTTTTTCAAAGCATTTAGTAAATATTTAAAGAAAAAATTCTATAAAATCATTATTTTTGAAATTCACTTAAAACTTGCATTTCAGCACAACTAGGCGATAACACCGCCAGGAGCGTGTTGGGCTGGCCCAAGAGCTTGTGGATTTTAAAAAAGTTCGTCAATTTTTTAAAAATATATTCATGGATTTGATTTTTTTTTGCAAAGTTCAAAAAATGAATCACTTAAAAAGGTTGCAAGAAGGCATTTCCGGTTTTTGGAACATCGGCTTACCAGCCACTTTTTCCGGTTTTGGGAACCTTCTCGGATGACGTGAACCGCATTCTTTTTATTTTTATTTTTCTTTTTTCTTTTTATATTCTATCTTCTTTTCTTATTCTTTCACTTTTCTTTTTTCTGTTTATTTTTAATATTTCTTATATATTCAAAATTTTCAGAATTCAAATTATGTTCCTATTTTTCTGATTCTTTGTCGAATTCATTCTTTTACTGTTTTTCAAAAAATGTTTGGGTTGAAAATTTTGCCTGCTCTTTTTTGAAAAATATTCGTGTTTCGACATTTTGAGCAAGTTAGAAAGAGAGAAAAACCAGAGTGTAGGTGTTGTGTTTTTTCTTACCATTATTTATCTTGCACAAGAGGAAGGAAACAAGGTTAAAAGGCACACCAAATTATCTATCCCAGATGGATGTGTGCTTACGCATTGTGCATCAGAACTGTAGTTCGAATACTGGTCTGGACATCTATTTTTTTATTTCTATAAATCTTAAAAAAGAAACTAAACAGGCTGAGCCCATGAGGGAGGGGTGTACGACGGGAATTAGTTTCCTGGCGGTAATTAGTATTTTCCGGTGGGTTTCTGGCCGTCGGGAAAAGTGCAATTTCTGGTAGTGGACCTTAACCATCTGATCGGTCTCATAAACATACTATTAATCTTCATTGAATGGCAAGCCACGATTGTCCGAAATACCCTGGTACATTTTGCGTCAACATGCTTGATTAGTTACCTTAATTTGGCTGATGCATGTGGCTAGCCAAAACCTAGGACTCTTAACGTCAGAGGACACCTCCACGCAACAAAAAAAGAGGACACCTCCATGCGACTACGACATCATTATCTCTTTGTTGTTTAATAAGGTAGAGGTCGAAAAAGATTATTTCAACGGCGCATGCAGAAATATCTCTGCAGATAAGCTAGGGAATCAATCACCTACCTGGTTGCTCTGTCCGACTTAATCCAAATTAGTATCAGCAGTAGTACCTAATCAGTTATCGCCGTGGAAGACTAGAATGTTCCGGCAGTAATATATACATTCGCTAAATGGAACAGGGCACACGCGTACATTTCTTACACCAATCAATTGCTTTCTCCTCAGAGTAATCAATTGCCATGGTTGACTTAGCCGAGGTCATGATCATCATCGCGATCTGTTGAGTAAACTAGACCAATGGCTTAATTAGTTGTAACTTTTCAGTTACTTTAACAACGATTAACTCGATGTGCATTACTACGTGCCATGGGTTAGGTTAGGGTAGGTAGCTTTCCACCTCTGGCCAGCCAATAGCTTCGCTGCCGATTGCCATCAATCATGTCTCTTGCAGAAGGCTTATCCAGAGCACGGGTTCTTTCATGGAAGATTCATCCAAAACAGAAATGTAGGTGGTGGTTACGATGGACTAGTATGTCGACATTGCTGTTTGCAGCTTGGGCCGGGGGCATGGCCGGCGAGCCGGCCGGACCACGCTGACATGTGATGCCAAAAGGATGGTGTCATGGTGATCTTGGCCTGCCGAAGGCAAGCGAACATCTTTTGAATAGAGACGCCAAAATCTTACTAACCAGATTTTTTGCTTGGCACAACTTTCGTGAAAGCTACATGTGGATGTGATCTTTTGCACCACCAAGCGACAAATAACATGGAACCCCAACAGTGCATCCGGACCATGGTAAGGGGAGCGAAGCCGAGGGTGAGCCGTGGCAGTGAAGGACGAGCGTCACTTGAGAGATAAAGAACTAGAATGTGAAGCAAAGACCAGGGAGTGTTTGTGTCATATACATTCACCAAGAACTCGATTGGGTGGTTGAAAGCACTAGAGGTTTGTGACAATGAGACTTTGACGGTGGCTACTGTTGCAGCCCATAGAAGTAGGGGACACCGATGGAGAGATAACTTGGTTCAGATTAACTCGAGGGGGAGGTATGACTCGGAATATAGGGTTTTCACAATGTTATAGGAATAAACACATAGGATGTATATTAATCGAGGTGTGGGATCAACATGGTAGGGGTGTCATGTTAAGATCAAATAATACAACCCTGAACTATATATTAACTTAGAGTTGAGATATTCATCTCAATTATTTGGTGAAGAGGAGCGATTCAATCCCGTGAATCCGTTGGGCGAGATCGTGATCAAAGCAAGGTTAATGCCCGTGATGTCAAAGCAAGGCAACTAGCGGCGGCATGCTGAACGTCGCTCGCTTTCTCATCGACTGAGATAGTGGGAACTTCATGTTGGGGAACGTAGTAATTTCAAAAAAAATTCTACGCACACGCAAGATCATGGTGATGGCATAGCAACGAGAGGGGAGAGTGTTGTCCACGTACCCTCGTAGACCGTAAGCGGAAGCGTTATGACAACGCGGTTGATGTAGTCGTACGTCTTCACGATCCGACCGATCCAAGTACCGAACGTACGGCACCTCCGAGTTCAGCACACGTTCAGCTCGATGACGATCCCCGGACTCCGATCCAGCAAAGTGTCGGGGATGAGTTCCGTCAGCACGACGGCGTGGTGACGATGATGATGCTCTACCGGCGCAGGGCTTCGCCTAAACTCCGCGACGATATGACCGAGGTGGAATATGGTGGAGGGGGGCACCGCACACGGCTAAGGAACGATCCGTAGATCAACTTGTGTGTCATGGGGTGCCCTCCTGCCCCCGTATATAAAGGAGCAAGGGGAGGAGGGCCGGCCAAGTAGGAGGAGGCGCGCCCAAGGGGGAGAATCCTACTCCAAGTAGGATTCCCCCTCTTTCCTAGTCCAAGTAGGAGATGGGAAGGAAGGGAAGGAGAAGGAGAAGGAAGGAGAGGGAGGAAAAGGAGGAAAGGGGGGCCGGCCCCCTAGTCCAATTCGGTTTGGGCTAGGGGGGCCGCGCGCCCTGCCTCCTCTCTTCCACCACTTGGCCCATGAGGCCCATTGCTTCTTCCTCGTATTCCCGTAACTCCCCGGTACCCCCGAAAATATCCGAATCACTCGGAACCTTTCCGAACTCCGAATATAGTCGTACAATATATCGATCTTTACGTCTCGACCATTTCGAGACTCCTCGTCATGTCCCCGATCTCATCCGGGACTCCGAACTCCTTCGGTACATCAAAACTCATAAACTCATAATATAACTGTCATCAAAACCTTAAGCGTGCGGACCCTACGGGTTCGAGAACTATGTAGACATGACCTAGAACTATTCTTGTTCAATAACCAATAGCGGAACCTGGATGCCCATATTGGCTCCTACATATTCTACGAAGATCTTTATCGGTCAAACCGCATAACAACATACTTTGTTCCCTTTGTCATCGGTATGTTACTTGCCCGAGATTTGATCGTCGGTATCCAATACCTAGTTCAATCTCATTACTGGCAAGTCTCTTTACTCGTTCTGTAATGCATCATTCCGTAACCAACTCATTTGGTCACATTGCTTGCAAGGCTTATAAAGATGTGCATTACCGAGAGGGCCCAGAGATACCTCTCCGACAATCGGAGTGACAAAACCTAATCTCGAAATACGCCATCTCAACATGTACCTTTGGAGACACCTGTAGTACTCCTTTATAATCACCCAGTTACGTTGTGACGTTTGGTAGCACCCAAAGTGTTTCTCCGGTAAAGGGGAGTTGCATAATCTTATAGTTACAGGAACATGTATAAGTCATGAAGAAATAAATAGCAACATACTAAACGATCAAGTGCTAAGCTAACGGAATGGGTCAAGTCAATCACATCGTTCTTCTAATGATGTGATCCCGTTAATCAAATGACAACTCATGTCTATGGCTAGGAAACTTAAGCATCTTTGATTCAACGAGCTAGTCAAGTAGAGGCATACTAGTGACACTATGTTTGTCTATGTATTCACACATGTATTATGTTTCCGGTTAATACAATTCTAGCATGAATAATAAACATTTATCATGATATAAGGAAATAAATAATAACTTTATTATTGCCTCTAGGGCATATTTCCTTCACTTTAGTCTGACCAGGATCCAACTCCACATTGATCTACAACTTTCTTTTTTCCGATAACACCTGACATGTGGGCCTCGTATATAAGGTTTGCTGTCAATTGACTTGAATTTTAGAGCTTGCAATTGTCCTAGAAGACATAAGTTATGATTAAGTAAAAAGGCCCAAGGTTAGTGGTTTTCTCTAAC